>NW_008473684.1:0-1227 GCF_000622305.1 Nannospalax galili | reverse complement strand
AAACAATTTATGAAGTTAACAGTAGATGATGGAATAAAATCATAGTAGCCCAACCCAAATTAAGGCAATGGAAGACAGAAAAGAAAAACACGAGCAAACAGATTAGCAACATAGTGAATTCAAACCCAAACACATACACGGTTACATCAAATGTAATGTTTAAACATTTCACATAAAATCTAGATGGTGAACTTAGATACATAATCAGGATGAATTATAATGGGATCGAGAAGAAATCTGCTTTATAGATGGAAAAGAAATGATGAAATAGGTAATTAGCATAAACAACCATGTAAGGCTGATCTTCCAATGTTGCTATCAAAGAAACCATTGTTTGGTGCGAGGGATACTATCTTGGTTGTGGAGTGGCTCCGAACAGCTTTGAGCAGGAAGCAGGGATTGCAAAGGACTGGCAGTGAGAATTCAGTAACAGCATGAAATGTACCCGGCTGCAAGAAATTTGTATTATATGTGAGTCAAGATAAGTTGTTCCTGGCTCTAAAGAGGTTGTAAAATCTGCTCTGACTGTATGGTTTGTTGACAGAATGTTTGTGAAAATATGATCCTACGATAGCAGGTTCTTAGACAGAGCATCTGTAGCACAGGAGATGCTGTGGGCACTTAGATATCAGATACTGAAACAACAAAAGCAATTCCCAGATCCAAGGGTATGCTTGATACAGGAACAAGGCTCTACTTAGGTTACCCTTCTTTTGATGATTCATATCTCTGAAAGGAAGGATCTTTGAGCTAAAGAGACTGATGGTGCTTCCGTGATTTGAGTTGGCAAGAAAGTGGCATGCAAGATGAAAGAGTCGCAGGAAAGGAACAGGCAAATATCCAGTGTGCAGTTGAACAACTAAGTTCTCAGAATCTGCAAGCTCAAAAATAAATGTTCATCAGATCGTTTCTGAACTAGAGTGGCAAATTAGCAGAAAGACTCTGGTATCTGGGAAAGCCTACAAAACATGGTCACATCAGCCACTTCAGCACTCTAAATGCAGCATGACTGAGCCAGGTCTGACGAACTGTTGCCCAGCTCAACAGTGCCAGCATTTCAACTGTGCTACACCAGGTGCCTTTCTAAGTGGACGTTCCTGTGGTGACACCCATTGAGAGGCAGATGAAAGTTCCTACATCAGTTCTCCCAGGCTAATCTCTTCCAAGCATCACAGGAGATATTTTTACTTAAATGATAATTCTTTTAAAGAAGAATTATTTTATTTT
>NW_008473683.1:0-1227 GCF_000622305.1 Nannospalax galili | reverse complement strand
TTGGTACTGGTCAGAGTGTTTCATCACAGCAATGAAGAACAAACTAAGACAAGTATGTTACTTTGATACATGTGCAAAAAGTTACAAAAATAATTCTGGATAGTTAATTTATGTTTACTTCAAATGACCCATGTAGGGCTGGAGATGCAGTTCCGTTGGTGCCCTGCTTCTGTAGCACACACCAAGGCCTGGGTTGTAGCATCAAATAATGTAGGTATGAGAGCCCACACATAGAATCTCAGCACGCGTCTTTGGAAGCAGGAGGATCATAAGTTCATGATTTTATGGTTGGTTCCATAGGCAGTTGGAAGCCATGATGTGCTTGTCTTAAGAAAATCAAATGACCCTGGTAAAGAAGGCCATTGTGACATAAGAATCCATGGAGTGAGGAACTCGGTGTGTCAGCTGCTCTAGGCTGACAGCACACTGTCCTCTCCAGGGTGCAATAGCCATGGCTAAAACACATTTTATTTGGGATGGCCTCAAGTTAAACCCAACAGCGTAGTGAGGAGAGTTAAGGCTTTGGTGCTGTTTATACTGTGCTTTGTCCTCAGAAGGCGCACCGGTGACCTCCAAGGCACAGAACAAAAGTGCAAATTCTGCCTTGGTTGTAATGAAAGTAGAGAATAGCAGATATAGTTTTTCTTACTCCACAGCATTTTAATACCTATCACGTGAGCATGGATTGGTGGGCTCAGAGTGTGCCAAACAACGCTGATGGTCTGAGATGAGACCACACATGGGCATCGTGGCTTAGGCCTCTGAGCCCAGCACACAGGAGGCGATGGCATTTGGGTTGCAAGTTCAAAACCTGCCTGGACTACCTATAGAAATCCAGCCCAGCCTAGGTTATGTACCTAGCCTAGGTTATACAATGAGATCCCCCTGCCCCAACACACACAAATGCACTCTAAGGAAAGCAGCCTGGGAACCCACAGTCTCAGCAGTGGCTGCTATCAGAGTTGGTTATTCCTGACCCCAGGCCTGCCTCTCACACAGTGACTGAAGCAGAGGTTTATGGGGATCAGTTTAGGAGCAAAGGGAGATGTAATCCAGCATTTCACTCTCTGAGGGAATGGTGGTGGGGCGTGTGGGGTGCAGTCAGGTTGCTGGATGTCTCAGTGTGCTCCACAGCCAAGGGAGACACAGGAACATGGAGGGGAGAGCACCTGCGCTTCTCTGGGAAGTGTTGTTACTAGGTATTTACAGCCAGAGATCATGAGTGAC
>NW_008473682.1:0-1227 GCF_000622305.1 Nannospalax galili | reverse complement strand
GACATGTCACCACTTAAGGGAGGGAACGGAGGGCCCAGATCCAGGCTGTTTCTGCTCCTCCACCTCCAGCTCCCCTGAGCTCCAGCAGCTTCAGCAATCGCTGGTCCAGCCCACACTGTTGCTAGGGCCTGGGACTCCTATGGGCTTCCCTCTTCCCGAACAGCCCCACTCAACTCCAGCCTGGAATCTGCCCAGCCTGAAGAGGCTGCCAGGCATCCTGACAGCTGGCCTGGGCCCACCTCTGACCGCTTCACCCTTGTGGCAGGAGGCCCACAGCACCCCTGGGAAGGGCACTACAGTCTTTAGTATCTTGTTTTGACCAGGGGTTAGCTGGCACATCCCTGGCACTGAAAACACTTGCAATCCCAGCAGTGCTGACATACAGCAGGCTCCTTGCCCACCTGTGTCATTGAGCCCCAAGGTCCGGCTGTGAGTCTGTCCTGGTGGTGGCTGGAGGCCTGGGCCTGGCACAGAGCTGGTTCCTTAACCATTTGTTGAGTGATGCTCCGTGCTGTCTCTCCTGATAACACACTCAAAGGAGCTCCGGATCTGCCACCTTTTCTTTCTCAGGTCTAGCCTGTGCTCTGGCCTGGCCTCCAATAACATGCTATCGAGGTATGATGTCTCTCCCATCATCTCAGGAAAATTGATATTTCCTGCTAGGCCTGGGCCACTGGTCATGAAGGAGACACAGCAGCCAAAGCTCCAGAGACCCTATAGTACCAGACATTAGGGAAGGAGGGCAGCTGTGTCACCACGTCCTTCTTATAGGACCTGGGTACTGGGGAGGGTGAGCCATTCCTCAAAATCACCAGCTAAGGTGGGAAGTAGAGCCCTGCTTGCCACTGCTTTTCAGTCTGTGCAGGACTCTTGGGAGCCACTCCCACCCTAAGGACTGACTTAACATTCTGTGAGTCATCCTCACTGTGAGAACCCAGAGCTGCCTTCCAGAACATTCCCAAGGAAGTTACCTGCTTTGGGAAAATCATAACACACAGAGTGAGGACAGAAATGGTGTGTGAGGGCCAGGTACACATCCCTCTGGGGACACCAAAGATGCTGTGCATGCTGATGCCGTACCAAATTGGAGCCCGAGGACAGCTGCTTGGCCTGGCTCGCTGCCTGCTCATTTCCTCTTCCCCAGTCCCTCCCACACCCCTGAGACACTGGTAGTTGCAGCACAGCACTGAGGTTCAGCTCCCCTGAGCTGAGAGGCTTGTGACTTCT
>NW_008473681.1:0-1226 GCF_000622305.1 Nannospalax galili | reverse complement strand
GGAGTCAGTGAAGACATCGGGTAGAGTGCAAACATGAACCTAGCAGAGGGTATGTGAGAGTAAGAGAGGAAGCTGCCTCTCTCCCTGCTTTGATCCCATCCCTCATCATCATAGTGGACTGTGTTTTAGTCTTCCCTCCAATGCCTCTTGGGCAGGGAGATCTCAAGTGCCATTGGAAACTCTCTTCTACTCTGTATAGAGCTCTTTGCATAGAGCCAATGGGAAGGCCATGTGGTTTAATGACACCTTCTAAAGGCAGCATGACTAGCTGATGATTCTGTGTAATTCAAGAGAGTATGAGGAGACCCACCAAGTCCCTATCACAACAGTAAATACCTTCTCTATTATTTTGTCCCAATTCAGGTTATTTAAGGCCTTAGAGATTCATACTGCTGGATCTGAGTCTCTTGCATCTTTGCACATGGCATTGGTGTGTTTACATGTGACACTCTCCAGCTAAATTTTCAACCTGGTGACTTCCATCAGTAAGTCCCTGAAGGCTCAGGTGTCAGGAGTGGGTAGAGAATCAGTGTACAGCCCAGCCCAATGTATAGCAAGTCTTAAATGTTTCTCAGTCAACTGGGGCAAAGATCTGTTGTCTTGACCTTCAACTGAGAAAGGAAAAGACATCAGGCACTAGAATAGAGCAGACAGTGCATGAGAATTTTGGGGTCCCCTCTGACTCTGTGGTGTTCTCTTTTTTTCTGGACTTTTTAATCTCTAAGTACTCAGAGATAAGTAAACTGTGCAGTCTTAGGCTGCAGTCCCCAAGATCCACCCTTGGTTTTGGAACTAGACTAGAAATTGGTGCTTCTCAAAACTATCTGAAGGTTTGTTAATTCACTAGAAGGACCCACAGGACTCAGAGAAGATGGCTTCACACAGTTATTGTTGGTCACAGAGAAAGGATACAGGTTAAATAAATCCAAAAGGAGAAGATACATAGTGTAGTGTCAGGAAGGACTTCAACCTTGAAGCTTCTGCCATAAATAGGATGCATTGTGGTCCTACACTTAATGTGTGACAGTTCACATGGAGTATTGTCCACCAGGGAAGCTTACCTTGGGAAAAAAAATAGTATTCTGAAGCAAGCTAAAGCAATCAAGAATGGGGGCTAGAGAGATGGCTCAGCAGTTAAGAGCACTGGCTGTTCTTGGAGAAGATCTGAGTTCGAATCCCAACACCCACATGGTGGCTAACAACCATCCATAACTCCAATTCCAGGG
>NW_008473680.1:0-1227 GCF_000622305.1 Nannospalax galili | reverse complement strand
GGGCCTTTGAAGGCCTTTGATTTGAAACCAGATTTTCTTAGCTTTTGAAGTAGAGTGCTTCTCCAGATTTCTGCCATGTGTTGGATACAGTTTCTACACCAATGCTATAAATGATGGAGGCAAGAGTCAGAGTCTTTCAGACTCAAGCCTTATTCTCATCTTGTAGAAGGTAACTTTGATCTCTACTAGAAGTGGCCCTGATTACTTTATTATATATCATTCAAAGGATTGTTCTTACTCCTTCCTCCATTCCAATGTGGTGTTTCTCATCTTGAAAGATGATCTTGCTAATTAAATTAATCTTTACTGGTGAAACATTTGTGTGAAGAGGGATTTTTAAGATCTTGAGGACTCTTGCATATTTCCAGTCCCTTTCTGGAGCCAGTATTGTTCCACTCTCTAATACACCTCATCAGAAAATTAGATACTGTACACAGAATCTACTTGTAAAAACTCATCAGCAAACCTTTTTTAACTTTTCCCTAAAACAAGGTCTCTCAAAATTCATTTTTCATCTATAGATTTATTGGTACTTTGTTGTGGGCTTTGGATGTGATAGTTGTATGTTATGGGCATATATTAGCTTCCTGCCGTGTGGCAAAAACAATGCCGAGATAAATCATCTTGGCCCACAGGCTTGTAACTTTCAGTCTATTGTTGGCTGTGGGAAGGTGGTAGAGGAAGATGTTCACCTTACAGCAACCAAGACCAAACAAAACAGAGACAGAAAAGGCTGAAGTTCCAATGCCTCCCACCAGGACACGTATCTCATGATCTAACTTCCTTCCACTATAACTTATCAGAGTCCTAAGGATCACACCACCTTCCAGCAGTGTCACAGGCAAGAGCGAAGGCTTCAACACATTGCCTTTGAGGGCATTCACCACCCAAATGGTACACATCATTATTCAGTGATGCTTGGATATGCGTCTGGCAGGGTTGCTGTTTATGCCCTTTCCATGACAATCAAGAAAAGCACTGAACTCAGAATTTGAGATTGTTTAGATTGACAGAACAGAACCACCCTTGAATATGATTTAAGTCTAAATCAGGACTTAACAAATTAAAAACATTTTAGCATAATAGAAATTTTCTTCCCAATATTTTTCTTGACCTTTGAGCAACTTATAAAAAGGTATACAAATGTAATGTTTATAACTGGATGGATTTAGATATAACTATGTGGTTACCAGCTGCCCAATGCTTTAGAAAATTTCCTCCCTCTTT
>NW_008473679.1:0-1227 GCF_000622305.1 Nannospalax galili | reverse complement strand
GTGAGGCCAACCCATTCGGCTTGTTTAACCTGCCAGAGTCACTATCTCTAGCTGTCCTCTGCCCACCTTCAGAGCCAGCTTCCAAAATCAACCAAGGTTAATAGCAAGGGATAGTGGGGGTGGGGTGGGCACATTTATCTAAACTAGGAAGAAATACTGATTGATGTGCTACTTCCATTTTATTTTCAAAAAATTTATGTGCATCTGTGTGTCAGTATGCACATGTGTGTGCAGGTGCACACCCAGGCCAGAACAGGGGGTCTGATCCCCTGGAGCCGGAGCTGCATGCAGTTATGCGCCACCCATTGCGGGCGCTGAGACCCAAACGCGGGTCCTCTGGGAGAGTAACAAGTGCTCTTCAGCTCTGGGGCCATCCCCCCGGACCCCCTTATTCACATGTGCTCGTTTTTATTTACAGTTTGGGACTTCAGCTGTTTGTTCTAACTGGCCGGCCACCTGAACAGCCTTTTCTGACTGTCCTTTCTTTGTTCCTACCTGCTCTATAATATTTCTCTATCCTTTCTCACCTTTAACCCACACCCTTTCCCTCTGGCCCATCTTCACCCTTTTGTTTCCCGTCCACACTCTTTTCACATGGTGGCTATTAAGACCCTCGCCACGCCAGGGACACAGGTGAAGCCCACGCAAGCCTGACACCGTGTGTTGTCACTGAGTGCGTTGCCCAGCCTCCTCCTAAACAGCAGTGGAGACCATAAACCCAAATGAAGACAGCTCACCAGGAGACTCACAGAAAACAAGCGAAGTGGGAGAGCGAGGCCTGAGGACGCTCCATCCCAACAGACAGACCGAACACAACGAAGAGGCAGAAAAGCACGGGAAAACAAGCCACCGCCAGGATGACCCCCGCACAACTCCCAGCCCCACACGGTGCAGACCGAAGACCACGAGGCGGCTCAAACGCCAGGAAAATATTTCCGGGTCTGCTTTTAAACATGATCAGCAATTCTATGCAGGACTCAAGTCAGCAGACGACCAGGACAAGACAGCTAACAAGGCGGGTGAAAGGTGTGCAGTGCGGAGAACAAAGTCAAACACACGGAAGGAAAATTCAAATCGAAAATAGATTCTGGAAAAGAGCCCGAGAGATGCAGGAATAAAAGTCAGCCAACTAAATAAAAACACCATGGAGAGCATCATGGACAGACAAGACTGAGCAGGAGAAAGAGCATGAGGGGTGGGGCACAGAGGCAAGCACACACAGACAAA
>NW_008473678.1:0-1226 GCF_000622305.1 Nannospalax galili | reverse complement strand
ATAGATCCAAGGGTGGGAGCTGCATGTTGAGAATGATCTAACTTTTCTTTAGCCCTGAACTGCCTTATAAGAATGGAAATGCACTTTCATCTTAAACCATTTAATTTATGGAGTCTTTTTATGGTAGCTGAGCCTGTACTGTACTTGATTATTAACTTGCCTTTTAAAGGCTGACTCATCTACTCACTAAAAAAAAATTAATTACATTTTAATTAATTAACTAATTAATTAATTAATTAATTAATTAATTAATGTGTGTGTTTGGGGGCTTGCAAGAGGAGGTCAGAGGACAACCTGAGGGAATTAGTTCTCTCCCTCCACTGTGTGGGTCCTGCAGTTTGAACTCAGGTCTCCAGTCTTGGTGGCAAGCGCCTTTACCTGCTGAGCCATCCCTTCAGCCTTTCATCCAGTCATTCTTGATGTCTCTCCCAAATGCTACCAGCATGAGATATGATCTCTATGCTACTTCCTGATCTAGCTTTTATCTATCAGCCTTTAAATGTTTGACTTGACGCTGCCCTTAATTTCTGCTTCTGGAATCCTTGGCCCGGATTTAGTACACACTCTTCTTGATTTTCATCTAGAAATTACTATTTAGCTCATCTGTTTGACTAACTGCTAAGACATTGCCTAAGTAGAAAATCCCCAGGAAATCACAGAGAAGCCTGCCTGAGAGATTTGCCTAGGGCTGGGCTGAATAATTCCTGTCTGCCAGTGAGTGGCATGGAAAGAATTATCAGTTGAAAAAATCAATGGATGAATGGTTTATGTTAGTTCTAGCCTCTGACAATTATTTTTATTGTATACTTCTAAAATTAATTAATTACTTTTATTTAATGTGTATGAGTGTTTTGACTGCATGTATGTAAGTGCACGTCTTGTGCAGTGCCCACAGAGGCCAGAAGAGGGCGTTGGCACCCCTGGAACTGGAGTTACGGATGATTGTTAGCTACCATGTGGGTGCTGGGGGTCCAAACCAGGGTCCTCTGGAAGAGCAGCCAGTGCTCTTAACTACTGAACCATCTCTCCAACACAAAATTATTTTTAAGTTAGCATACAAATTAGTGCATTTCATATAAATGTCATTACACTTCATCTCCTCCCTCTTGACCTGCTGCATCACCTCTGACCCTCTTGCTGATCCCCTTCCTCCCTCCAAATAGCCTTCCCTTCTATTTCATGTCACATGAATTCCATTACTTCTTCCTCCCAACTTAAGATCTCCT
>NW_008473677.1:0-1227 GCF_000622305.1 Nannospalax galili | reverse complement strand
GGAAAATAGTGGAAGGTATTAGAAGGTAAGAGGAAAAAGAAAAACAGATTTGTTTCATTTTTCAAACCTTAGGTTTTTCCCAGTATTAGGTATGGACTTGACTTTATAAACTCCTGTTGGTTGTTGGTATTAGAGTCTGTTTAATGTTTTCTTTTCTTTTTTTTTTGTCCCCCAGTGTAGTGGGAATTGGAGCAAGGTTCTATTACCTTGAGCCCCTCTTTTCTCTACCGTTGTGACAGCCTCATCTACTCAGCTTTTTTGTCATTATGACAGAAAGGTAATGAATACAACCACCAAATCTTATTATTGTAATTAATTACTAGCTAATATAAAGTGGAAAGTTACAAATAATAGTTGCTCCTAGAAAGACCCATCTGTGGCCTTTACCTGTCTGTGGGCTACACACAGGCTCACAGATAACAGCTCTTCTTTCCTTAAGAGAAAATACATGTTTTGAGTATGAGAGATCGCAAACATAGAAACAAGCATAGTTAAGTACATATCCAGTAGGTATGTGTGTGATTCATATTGTCTTGTCCCTGTTCTCAGTCCCCTACCTAGCAGCTTCCATACAATTCCTTGCACAGAGTTCCTTGCAGAGGCCAGCATGAGTCCTCAGGAATGGTTTATCATGAACTGGCTCACAGCAGCAGCTGTTGTTTCTGGCCACGGCCAGCCCTTCTACCACATGCTTTCCCTTCATGCTGTCCTTCAATCCTCTGGAGAGTTATCACCCTCATTTTACATTTGGGGAAACTTGGAGTGATTAATGCAGCTGAGATTCAAACCTGGATCTGTCTGGACCAAAGCCTAGGCTTTCGAGCCCCTGTGCTGCCTCTGTCTGCCTGGTACTTGTGATCAGAACTCCAGACTCCAGAACTCCAGACAGGTCTCAAGAGTCTCTAAATGATACCCCAAAGTGGCTTGTAGGCTACCTCCATCAGATCCGGAATTCTTCTGGCTCTGTGTAAGTTCAAGAAGTCAAGTCAAAGCCAGGCGTAGCAATACATACCTTTAGTGCCAGTACTAGGGAAGCGGAGGCAAGTGGATCTCTGTGAGTTCAGAGGTCAGCCAGTGCTACATAGTGAGACCCTACCTCAAAACAAACAAAAAAATAAAGTCTTGCTGGGTGTGATAGCACATATCTTTAATGCCAGCACTTTGGAAGCAGAGGCAAGCAGGTCTCTGTGATTTTGATATACTTCGTGAGAACTTCTCCCCCCCCCC
>NW_008473676.1:0-1223 GCF_000622305.1 Nannospalax galili | reverse complement strand
ATACATACATACATACATACACACACACACACACACACACACACACTTTAAGAAACTTCTATACAGGCAGATTTCTATATGGCTTTTTCTAAGGGCCTTCAGTGTTTATCCCTCCCCATGCTCCCTCCTTCACCCTGCCCTCCCATTTCCCACCCCATTCAACCCTTCCTAGTGTACTAGTGTAATGTTTCCCTTTCCCTCTTCATATTATTGTGTTATACGCCCCCCAAAGATTCCCCACCCACACAACCATGGCCATGTAAGTTTTACTGGGAATGCAAATGAATAAATACAATACTCAGACATAATTTTTTTTAAAGTGTGGGAAGCAAGAGATCCATAGTGAGGAGGAATTGAAGACCAGAGTGTCTTCTGTCATGGAACTGGAAGGTTTTTCTTTAACACATATAGTGAAAGTCTTGAGCACAGTGAGGAAAGGGAGTTCTCCAACCTCTGCCTGTGGCCAGAAAGGAGCTGGTTGTAGAAGATCTTGACAGAGACTGCTGAAACCCAGCACAACAGAAATGCAAGATCTTACCAGGAAGTGTGGACTTTGTGGCTGCCATCAGGAAAGGATGAGGAAGCTGACCCACCCTTGAGCACTGGGGTCGGAACTTCTGCATTTAGCTTCAGACACCCACTGGATCATAGTTGCTTTGGGGAGAGACAGGCTGGCAGTTGGGCAGGGTTTGGCTGTCTCTAGAGCACAAGATCTGACTTGTTTGACAAGAATGGTGCCAAGCCCAAGTGGGATTTATCTTCCTCTATCTCACCTATCATAGCCACAACCTACCTCGAATCTGGACTTGATTTGCAGAGGGCTTGGGTGAAAATGCAACCCTACTAACCTGCATGAGACTGTCCTTGCAGAAGCCAACCCCAGATTCTAAGTTCTGAGAAAGAAGGCCTGGCTTTAGCATAAGCACCATCAGCCAGTGAGGAGGAATACCAAAAGGACACTAAAGGAGAGAGTATCCTGGATACCCAACTCAACACTCTGGAGTGTGAGGCCCCAGACAATCCCAGGGAGTATCTGGGGGAAGTCTGAAGAGCACAGTCTAGGAAAGACACTGCTGGCTAGCTTACTGGCTATGAGCCAACCTATGGCCAGGCTCCAGTCCTAGTCCCCCTTCCAATGATTCCCTTTCCCTTGGAGCCTCAACTTCTAATGGGCAGGGAGGGGCTTGGAAAGAAAAAGACCTTGGTAATTAGGAACAAAAAAA
>NW_008473675.1:0-1227 GCF_000622305.1 Nannospalax galili | reverse complement strand
TGGGTGCTGGGAATCATACCTGGGTTCTCTGCAAGAGCAACCAGTGCTCTTAACCACTCAGCCATCTCTCCAGCCCCATGTGGTAAGATTAAGGGCTTTGCTGTTCTACCACCCACACTCTGCTCTTTAGATCTTCCTCCCTCAGAGTTGCGACCCATTTAGTCCTCAGTATCTGTTTGATCTGTATCTGTGGATTCAAGTAATCTCAGTTGATAATATCCAACAAATTTAAACAAAATTGGTTTTGCTCCGAGCACATACATATTTTTGGTTATAGTCCCTTAGAAAACAGTATAATAACTTTCTAGATAGCACATACATCATATCAAGTATTATAAGCAATCTACAGGTGATTTTATTTAGCATTTTATTGATTTTTAGGTTAACATACAAAGTAACATGTTTCATCATAACATCTTCATACATGTGTCATGTTTTGTTTGTTCCCATTTATTCCCTCTCCTACTACCTGTCCCCATTCTCCTTTCAGCTGGTTTCCTCCCTTCCCTTATTTTCCCCAGCCCTGTTTTCTTGTTAATAGGAATGATTTAAAGTATAAGGGAGATAAATGTAGTGTCTATGCAAATATGGTTATCATTTTATACGTGGGACCCCAACATCTGATGATTGTGGTATACGAAGGGAATCTTGGAGCCAGTCTCCCTTGGATACTGAGGGACAATTATAGATTGCATGCTAGGAACAGTGTTTCTTAGTAGATTCTGAACCAAAACGGAGAACATAATGTCACCAGTACTATCCAAACCACTTTCCAAGGATGTTTGGACATCCAAAGGGGACTGCTTCAACCTGGTGATTCAAACAGCATAGAGAAGGTCAAAAGGAACAAAACAAAAGTCTTTGTTAGACACTTTTCCTTATTCTCTTCCATAAAAACATGCTGGTTTTTATGAGCTGTTAGATTTTATAAACTTCCTTTCTAGAGTAATTTGTCAGTGTCAAAAATTACTACCATCCTGCAGTCCCCAAATTCCTCTCTTGTGAACAATAACTTAGCCTAATTTTTTTCTCTGTTACAAACCTTTACATGATTATCAATTCTCTAATTAAGAATTATGTTCACCTTGGAGGTTCCAGCAAAGAAACATCCAACAACATCTGTGTAAGAGACTAAACATAAGAGAGAAAGCAATTTCCCAAATTGTCCCTATACTGTCTCTCACCACACCTCACCGACCCCAGAGCTGGGCTCTGGTGCTGGACCCT
>NW_008473674.1:0-1226 GCF_000622305.1 Nannospalax galili | reverse complement strand
GGATCTGAACTTTTCATGGCCGTACTTTACCTACTGAGCTGTCTCCTCAGGCCCTGGACTCTTAGATTTTTGTGGAGGAAAATTCCCAGAGTTGTTTAACCGAGTTCCTCTCGCTTGGTTTTTGTATTCTCACTTTCTTGAATTTGTCACTCAGACTTTCTATTCCTGGTCCTCTGAATTCCTCATGTTTCTTTACATATATTCTGTCTGATTGTGCTGTGCTCTGGTGTTCCAGAACATTCAATCCCCAACTTAATCTTTCCACTGCTCTATTTTTACTTTTATGTTTTTAATTCTCAAGAACTTTTAAAATTTGATTTTGGAACTAGTCCATTTTTTATTGGATTCTGTTCTTGTGTTTCACGTCAATAATCTATAAATTCTCTTGTTAATTGGAGATACTGAACTGCTTTATTGAGGCATAAATGACACACAGTTAAGTGTACATGCTTAGAGTATAAGATTTGGCAGATTTTAATGTGTATACAGCCTGTGAAGCCATCACCTTCGGCAATCTATCGCTAACAGATGATCCCTCTTCCCTCTTGGAAGCCACCCTTCTGCTTCCATCGCCTTCCTACCCATCAGCCACTGTTCTGTTTTTTTCTTCTCAACCACTGTTCAGTTTCCCAAAGTGTTTGCACAGTTTTACACTCCTGTCAGCAGTGCCCGAAAGTTCCGGTTTCTCTGCATCTAGATTTTGTGGATGTTACTAATTTTAGCCATTTTACAGGTGTATAGTTACACCTCATAGTGGATTTAACGGGTGTCTCCCTACTGGCTGATGATGCTGAGGACCTGTCTGTGTACTCACATCGCATTTATTTACTTCTTTGGTGAAGTGTCTGCTCAAATATGTTGCCCATCTAGAAACTGGATCGTTTTCGTTTTTGTATTATCAAGTTTCATGAGCTCTTTGTCTTAGACAAAACTTTATCAAATAAGTTTGAAACATTTTTTCCTCAATCTGTACCTTATCTTTTTCTTTAAAAATTTTCTTTCAGAGAGAAGTTTTAACTGTAGTTATTTATTATTACAGTTATTTAACTGTAGTCTATTTATTATTTTTTTACATGTATGAACGTATTATTGCATGTGTGTAAGTGCACCCATGCCGTGCAATGCCCAAGGAGGTCAGAAGAGGGTGTTGGATCTCCTGGAAATGGAGTTAGGATAGTTGTTAGCTGCTATGTGGGTGCTGGGAATAGAACCCAGGTCCTCTGCAA
>NW_008473673.1:0-1224 GCF_000622305.1 Nannospalax galili | reverse complement strand
CTGCAAGAACAGCTAGTGTTCTTAACCACTGAGCCATCTCTCCAGCCCCAGGCATTTAAATGGTTGGTTGGGAAAGAATTTATGGACATATTTTAAATCCCCATAGATTCTAATAGCATATTCTAGTCAAAGTAAGAATTGAGAATTATACTCAGGGATTGATGATGTCTCCTCCTAGCCCAAGACAGCACATGCTTTGCGTCCTCCTGAAGGCTCTCACTCATAGACCACCTGAGTCATGATACTTGTGGGATGTTTTTTAACAAGCCTTGTATGTCAGGAAAAGAATGTTTTCTATTGATTGCCACAGGAGAGAGAGGCCAATCTTGTGGGTCTGTCTTTCTGAGTGTTCTTTTTTACTAATGAAAAGTCTGTGGAGTGGGTAAGAATTCAGCCTGTAGCAATTTGTCATTTCCTAGCTCTAGTGAGTATATTTCTAACCCATGGAAAAAATTAGAAGTTAATGATAAAAAAATACTTTACTACAAAAAGCTACAGCTTTGGAATCATTTGCAAAAAGTAGTTGGCCAGGTGTGGTGACAAATGCCTTTAATTCCAGCACGCAGGAGACAGAGGCAGGCTGATCTCTGTGAGACAAAGGCCAGCCTGGGCTACATAGAGTGTTCCAGGCCAGGTGGCATTGGCAGTGTTTATAAAGTTGTATCTTTATTCCTATATACAGCATTTTGTGTCGTCATTCATTAACGTGCTTAATATTAAAAATTTGCGTTGATTACTTATGAAGACTAGTCACCTTGTAGCACTTTAGATGCTTCAGATGCATCTAAATGCATGACTAGGTGATTCTGATAACAGCATTAACTCATTTAATCAATCTTTTCCAGCCCTGTTTTGACGTTTCGCATCTCTCTGTGAGTTGAGTCCTGCACCAGCTTCCTCGAATGTCTTTTGGTGAACTCACTCCGAATTTGCTCTTAGGAACCGTCCCGGCAGGTGCCTGGGGTTGAGGCCTTTCTTATTGTCAGAGAGCGTGACCTCGCGGCCTTAAGTCAGTCCACACATCCTGTTCCCTGGCCACAGAGCGTGGGCTTTTTCAACTATTGTGTGAAACATGTTTAGTCCTCCTTGCTCTTGCTGTGGCTCAGGGACATCTTTCTTCTGGATAGAGAGTAAAGATGTGGTCGGAATTAACTGGTGAATGAACGTGAGCAAGAGGAAAACAGAGACACCAGATGAGCCTCTCTATCAAAACTTATCCAAAGC
>NW_008473672.1:0-1226 GCF_000622305.1 Nannospalax galili | reverse complement strand
CCGGCTTGCGGCTATCCGGACATGGAGAGACTATGACCTAAAACAGCAGGGTCCCCAACAGAGATGTATCCAGGTTCTCCTCTGGTGTTTTGGTCTAATCTGAAGATAGCAGTCCTGTGGGGATCTCCCTATGTCCTGTTCACATTCCTTGCTGCATGGGGCTATGGTCCCTGGTGTGGACCTAGGGGGTCAGGCCACATTCCAGCAAGACTTTGAAGGTCAAGATTCCCTTTTCTTTCCTGGCAGAGGCAAGGCAATTTCTTGACCTACAGCACCTGGGTATGGTCCCCCAGCACCCAGAGTGTCAGTCTCTATCTTGCACACCCTGGCCTTGTGAGGTCAGTCTCTAGCCAAGGTGAGGACTGTGCAGGGTCCCTGTACTTACTGCTCCTATGTAGTCCCTGGTGCCTTCTCTGGAATGTCTTTTTGTGCTATGGCTGGCCTGGCATCCTCAGGATCTGCCCCAGAGAGAGGCAAAAGGGCAGGAGGAGATGGGTGTGGCACACCCTGCATTCCTTTCTCTGTCTAATAAAGATAACTGTGATTTGGCAGCTCAAAGTGTGGTCTGGTCTTTGATGGAGAATAACAGAAGCCTCCTAGCCTCTTTGCCCCAAAGTCAATTTTGAGTCCTTTCCAGGGTCCTTATAATATACTAGTCATGCACAACGGGGCCAGATGGACTTCTAGGAGCACTCAAGCACCCTGGGAGTAAGGTCAAGAGAACTTTCTCCAACTCTCCCTGCTTAGTCTTAGACTACTTCTCCACCTGGTCTGAAGGAGGGAATGGGGAAATCTGACCTATAAGAGAAGTATCATTTCAGAGTGAGGCTTCCAGTGAGGATCAGTCCCTCATTGCCCAGAGATGGGGCAAGAGGCTATAGTGGGTATACAGGCACCAAGCTGGGACCTCAAGACAAGGGAGGGGATGGCAGGCTATGCCTGGAACAGAGTAATGTTAGATATTAACTCATCAGATCTTGATGGCTATGTGGCAGCGAGTGAGGTGCCTGAGAAAGACAGAGTGATGTCTGAGTGTCTGGAAGTAGGATATGGGTGAACACAAGATGCTAAGTTGGGGACAGGAGCTGCCTTGGGTCATGTGGGTCTGAGGAGTGTGGTAGTAATAAGCTCAGAGATACAGAATTTCAGAGGTCCAAGACCTGTCTGAAGAGAGGCTTCTAGGCAGCTGCTAGATAGAAGAGGTGTGTGTGTGTGCGTGTGTGTGT
>NW_008473671.1:0-1226 GCF_000622305.1 Nannospalax galili | reverse complement strand
CCCAAAAAAAAAAAAAAAGACTGGTGGAAATGTGTGGCAAGTAGCTTTTTAAAGGGGGTCAAATAGACTGAAGCTTGCTTATAAAAATCAGAGTTGGAGAGTTAGGGCTGCTTCTCATGAGTAAGATTATGTCACAGCATGCTGATTGTATGTCATTTTGAGTGATGCTGTATGATCAGTACACAATCCATTATGCAAACCAAAGACTAAATCCAATGTATGATGGGGCAAGTTGTTAGTCTTCTTAGTGGGATGCACGAGTTGCTTTTCTCATCGTTGGGATCAAACACCTAACAACAAGCAGCTTACAGGGGGAAAGATTTATTGACTCACAGTTTGAGAGGGTACAGTCATGGTGGGGAGGTATGGGGGAGTTCATGGCAGCAGGTGTTTGGGGCTGAGCTTCCTCACATCTCAATGGACCAAGACACAGAGACAAGGGAATGCTGGTATTCACCCGGCTTTCCCTGTTCCCCTTTTGTTGAGTCTGTACCCTCAGCCCATGGGATGGTACCACATATGTTCAGGGCGGGCCTTCCCTCTTAGTTATTTCTCTTTGGAAACATCCTCTTGGATGCACACCTAGAGAGTTGTAACTCCAGGTGGCTCTAAATCCAATCAAACAGATGATAAAGATTAACCAATAGAGTAGATAATGGAACATAATGTCTTAGATCACAATTATTTCTCACAGTTGTCATTACACAACTTTCATATTATCCACTTAAAATGTGTATTTCATAACTTCTTTGAATAGGAAAACTCTCAGTTTCTACATATGTCCATGGCAGACTAATGGAAACCTGCTCCAAAAGCAGTATGTTCCTCTTGTTCCTGGTACAAGAGGTTGTTTAGTCTCTACATATGAGCTAGGGATGTAGGAAACACTCATCCCTCACCATCTTCCATGAGGAGGAAAAAATGACTGGGCTACTACTTGAAAAATTAATTGTTCAATTGTGACCTGAAATTCCAGTCAGCAAAATTAATGGGGAGTGGGACAATTTCAATAGAAAGGCCCATGGTGAGTGGCTGTGATTTACAGTGGAGCATATTAGATGTATGTTTCGTCCACAAGTGGCTCTTTATTGCACATATTTAAAAAATAACTTAGTACAGTGTCATACATATGTTATATTTAAATTTTCCTTTCTTTAAAAATATTGAATGGAGCCGGGCGTGGTGGTGCACACCTGTAGTCCCAGCACTTGGAAGGCAGAGGCAGG
>NW_008473670.1:0-1225 GCF_000622305.1 Nannospalax galili | reverse complement strand
AGGTCCTCTGCAAGAGCAGTCAGTGATCTTAATCACTGAGCCATCTCTCCAGCCCCCAGCCCCTTCTTCCCACATTCCTCTTCATGGCCCTGGGTGGTCATGTGCACCTTAGAGGTGCTGACTGTGCACAGTGTACATGGTCTGTGTAATTCATCATTTCAGTAAAAGTGATTTTCCTGCACTGTTCCTCTCACCCTCCTCCTCACACCCTCCTCCCCACACCCTCCGCCTCACACCCTCCTCACACCCTCCTCCCCACACCCTGCTCCCCACACCCTCTTTTGTCATATTCTCCTTTTGGAAAAAGAGTCTGATGTTTTATATGGCATTTTCTGTCTTCAATTTTTCCTTGATTTAGTCTTATTTTATGTGTATTTGTGTTTTGCTTGCATGTATGTAAGTGCATCCATGTGTGCACTGCCTACAGAGGCCAGAAGAGGGTGACAGATCTCCTTGCACTGGAATTATGGATGGTTGTTAGTTGCCATGTAGGTGTGCGGAACTGAACCTGGGTCCTCTGTAAAAACAGCCAATGCTCTGAAGTGCTGAGCCATCTCTCCAGCCCATATATGGCATTTTCCTTTGTGCTAGGAATCTAACATGTCTGCCTACATCATTATTTTGTTAGAATTGTAATTAGATTTGCTAGCTTCTCATTAGAGAGCAGCATGGGTTTTGAGGGGTCTTCCCCAATCTTAACAGTCCTGCTATTTTTAGTGTGTAACTTTGCATGCATCCTGTTATGGCAGAAACATCTGTATTCAAAACCAGTTTTTGAATGTCCCCCTCATGGCATCCTTTCTGCCCAGGATAAACAAGTCTCTTATCTTTTCTCACAGGAAGGACTATCCATTCCTTTACAGATGTCTCTTGCTCCAGTCCACAGGTAAAATTCTGTAAGATCTACAGAGAACACGGTTTGTCTATGGCCTGCAATGTTTCCTGTAGAGGCAACCACTTCCTGGGTCTTTGGAAAACTTTGTGCGGTATCTATAGACATCCAAGCTAGGACCACAATGGAAGAGTGGCACATGATCTAGGCTAGCCAATCAGAGTACCATTCTCTTTGAGCAGGGGCTGATTCAGAGAGGGGAACATGATCATTCAGGCAAGATCATTCCTCCCTTATGGAACTTTTATGAATATTGTTGGGGAAACCACTTTTAAAAAAGTGGTTTAGGGGCTGGAGAGATGGTTTAGCAGTTAAGAGCACTGACTGCTCTTG
>NW_008473669.1:0-1226 GCF_000622305.1 Nannospalax galili | reverse complement strand
TCCTTGGGGACTATTGAGAACCAGATGTGCAGGTCTCTCTTCAGTGATCAATATCATCCTGCAACAAGGTAGAGAACTAAAAGTTCTCAGGAGCCCATGGGAACTCTGACAGAAACTACAGGGGCCACTGGAATCCTGCTTTCTAATTCAACACATGATGAAGCATGGAGGAAGTGTGCTAACTGTAGTAAATCTCCAAATACAAATTATCACTAGTGTAAGACGGCTAGTGTATCCTTGAGCTACTTATCCACTGGACTATGGTCCAATTTTCTGAAATGTCTTAAACCTCTTTGCTGAAGCTTTAAAACAATGGACTTTATTTACTTCTTGAAGTCCCAAAGCTATGTAGGCTTGTTTTATTACCATGTAAATTAACTTACAATTATACTAAATTAATCAATAATAAAGTCTTGTTGCTTTATTCAAAATCTCCCAAGTACTTGAAATACTTCTAAGTGGTGATTATCTAAAAAAAAACACTAATTCTTACAGTCTACAAATAGACAGTCACATGTTACCTGGACTCTACTTGCTCAGTCAATGGTTACAACTGTTAACATTGTATTTTCATTTTAGTTGCTGCTCCTTTTAGGAGTTGTATGTTACAGAAAAAAAGTTTGTCTTCTTTAACTTTGAATGTTGCTAAAACCTTCCTTATGTCCAATTTGGTGTGCAGTTATTTGAAATCCCCCTAATCTTCATCTATCACGAAGACAAAACAAAGAAAAAAAAAACATGCTTATCTCCACCTGTATTTGAGGTGGGGAGGGAAGTTTTTCTTACTTCTATTCATAATCCAGAATGATTCCATTTGAGACATGTGTCCTGATTATGTAGTGTTTTGACTGCTTGGTACAAACCAGATTTTCTTCCGGGAACACACCTTACTTAAGATTATGGAAAAGAGCCACTGAAGGCACCAAGTGTGACAGAAAAGATGGGAAAGGACCGAGATTTTATGAAGACGCTCTAGGAACAGCTGAGTTCCGCACACAAGACTTAGAAGTAAGAGAATGCAGCCAAAGGCAGAAGGTGGGGCATGGGTTCTGGCTGTAGGAAACTTGGGGACCTGAGTTTGAGGCGAAAATTGGGCCTGCAGTTACAGAAGCAACTGACAGGGTTTTTTTGTCAAATAAAACAAAGATGATGGGATGGAAAGATCCAAAGTCATTCCAACTGTTGGACCTTTGGGAAATACTGCTCATGAATATTCTCACAAAACT
>NW_008473668.1:0-1215 GCF_000622305.1 Nannospalax galili | reverse complement strand
TCCAGGCCAGCTGGAGCTGCAGGGAGACCCTGTCTCAAAAAGACAAAAAAACACAAAAAACGAAACTTATTTTTGAGAGAGGTTCTTAGTTGTGTAGCCCTGGCTGATATGGAACTCTTTCTGAAGACTAGGCTGGCCTCAAACTCACAGAGATCCACCTGCCTGTCCTCTCTAGTTCTGGGATTAAAGGCGTGTGCCACCTCACCTGGCATAAAAGAACTCTTTCAAAAGCTATATTCATACTTACTTTTCTTATGTCCACCAGGAACTTTTGAGTATTTTAATCACCTTATTATGTAAAGGGAGTGTTGTCACTTTGATAGTGTTTTGTCACTAATATCAGATTTTTTTTTCTGCTTATAACTGCACTGTGTTCATTGAAGGGGAAAAAAAAAGAAATTAGCCATCTTTCTAAAGAATTACATCCAGAAGAAAAGTGGTTGTGATATATACACAGGAAAATTTAGTGTTTGTTTTTTGGGCACAATGTCTCACTTTGTAGCCAGGGCTGGTCATGAACTTCCTGTGTAGCCCAGACTGACATCTAATTCTAGATCCTCCTGCTGAAATTTCCCAAATGCTGTGATTATAGGCATACAACACTATACCTGGTTCAGAATGGAACTTTGAAGATACATACACATATGCATACCCTCCCCCCAACTCTTTAATATTTCTGGGAATTATAGTGTTTACTACCAAGTAATACCCCAGCCCTACCTTTTCATTTCATTACAACATGAAATGCTTCCTATCTTTTTAATCTCACTAAATTTATATCTCATGACTAAAATATTTACTCTGTAAGGTCAAAAAGTTTGACTCAGGGGCTGGAGAGAAGATTCAATGGTTAAGAACTAGTACTGTGCTGGGTGTGGTGGCACATGGCTTTAAATCCCTTGGGAGGCAGAGGTAGGAGGAAGATCTTTGTAAGTTCGAGGCCAGCCTGGTCTACCTAGTGAATTCCAGGCCATCTGGGGTTACAGGGGGACCCTGTCTAACCACCCCCCCCCCAGAAAAAAAGAACCAGGATTGTTCTTCCAGAATGAGATTATTTACAGCATCCATACCACATGGCTCACAATTGCCTGTAACTCCAGCTCCAGAGGATCCAGCACCCTCTTCCGGTCTCCACATGCTCTTCACTTACACAGACATTCACACACATACCACACATACACACACACACACACACACACACACACACACACACAC
>NW_008473667.1:0-1225 GCF_000622305.1 Nannospalax galili | reverse complement strand
GAAAGAAAGAAAGAAAAGAGAGAGAAAGAAAAAAGAAGGAAGGAAAGAAGAAAGGGAGTGAGGGAAGGAGGGAGGGAGGGAGAAAGGGAGTGAGGGAGGGAGGAAAAAAAGAGAATTGGGCACACCTAAGTAAAACCAAACTCCAGCAATGTAGCACAGTCTTGGACATCTGGTATTCATTCATCATCTTCTGGGTTCCAAAAAGTTTAGGCAGCTCTGTCTTTGCAACCCACAGTACACACAGTTTGTGTCATAATTTCAGGTAGTCTGACTCCTGCTGTTGTCCTGGGTGTTCATCCCATGGTCCTCCCATCTCCAATATAGTGGGAATCTCATCTGCAACTGAGACTACACCTTCACCAATGGCCTCTCCTGGGGCATCTCAGGGTACTAAGCCTCAGATTCTCTCTATGACCTGTTCATGCCTTCAACACCAGAACCAGGTAGGAGATTCTTACTCATTACCAAGTTCTACTGCCAGTTTGATGTGCAGCCTTGAAGTGCCCTGGACCACAGCTTCCCTATGCTAACTCAAAGGAATGTCCCCCAAAATATCACTCAATGACCCTTTTCTCTTGTTACTCATAGTTGATTTTTTACCCTCAGCTGACCAGTATCATTCTAGAAAAGCACAAAAGTTTTCACTTCCAAAAATTCTTAATTCAAAGTATATCATACAAAAATCTCTGATAGAGTCTTTGCCTCCCTTTGAAGTTTCACAAGCAAGGTCTTCACTGTCTACATCTCTTCCTGCTCAGAGAGCTCCAAGCACTTTTTCTAGTCCAAAGTTCAAAAAACTTTTACAGTCCTCCAGGACATACATGGTCAGCCCCATCATTGCAACATCTCACTCTCTGGTACCAATTTTTGTATTAGTTACCTTTCTGTTGCTGTTATGAAACACTAACCACAATAAGATTGGGGACAGAAGGGTTTATTTCACTTCCGTGTTCTGATCACAGTCCATTGATTAGGGAAGCCAAGGCAAGTATTCACAGGCCAGAAACCTGGAGGCAGGAGCTGAAGCAGAAACCACAAAGAAATACTACTGACTGATTTGCTGCTCTATCCTATGCTTAACCAGCTTTCTTATACAATACAGAGTCAACCGCCCAGGGGTGGCACCACCCACAGTGGGCTGAGCCCTCCCATATCATTCAAAAATCAAGAAAATTCCCCACAGCTATGGGCAAAGGGCAATCAGTGTAGGCAATTTCTCAGTTGA
>NW_008473666.1:0-1226 GCF_000622305.1 Nannospalax galili | reverse complement strand
CAAAATTCACAGGGTAGGAATAGTCAGCTTTATAAAAAACCCAGAGACAGTAGTCTCTGACCTTTAAAAGTCAGACATATTGAGATATGTTTTCTATTATTCTTTTAGATGAATTTCTTGAAAGATGGTCAGTTATGTGAGTTTCAGAAAACTACACCCTCCCAAACCTACTGGGAATCTGACTTTTCTCTGGATGGCTCTGCCCTTTCCAGCATGTTGTATAGATGGAATGAAATAACATAAAGCCTTTGTGTGCAGCTTCTCTCACTTAGCAGAGTGTTTCTGAAACTGAGCTATGCTGTTGTTGTTGCATGTGTGGAGATTCTCTTCCTTTTTGCTGCTGAGTAGTATTCCATTTGTGTGGCCATATAAGAATTAATTGTCCGTTCTCTAGTAGATGAGTATTTGGATGACTTCTAGTGTGGCAATAGTTGTTAATGCCCAACATCAGGTTTTGTGTGTTGTGTGGATGTACATTTTCATTTCCCATGGGAAAAATAGAAATGGGATGGCTAGACCACATGGTTAGTGATTATTTAACTTCCTAAGAACCTGACTAATGATTTTCCAAGGAGACTGTACAACTTCATAGACAAAGCAGCAGCATCTAAAACTGCTCACACCACCCATCCCCAGTCCTTTATGTTGTCCAGGGTCTCACTTGGTTCGCTGTTCCAGATAATGCATCATGGTTTCTCCATTTGTTTTGTTTCCTTTGTGTTTGGGGGTTGTTTTGTTTGGTTTTCTTTTTACATTTTAGGATAGGGTCCCCAAAAGCCTAGACTGGTCTCAGACTCACTTTGTAAACAAGAATGATCTTGAATTTCTGATCCTCCTGCCTCCAACCCTCACCCCGGTGCTGGGATGACATGTGTGCCACCACACCTGGCTATGCATTTCTGGGAACCATGCATACTAGGCAAGCACTGTGCCAACTGGGCTGCATCCCAGCTCCTCAGGGTGTTTTGAGTTTTCATTTCCCTAATGGCAGATAGCAGTGGGCAACTTCTCGTACACGCTACCATATCTATTAGCCTAACTCCTCTTTGGGGAGCAGCTGTTCAAACTGCACACCCATTATTCAGATTGACTTGTTTCTTTGATTATTGTGCTGTGAGATTTCATTCTGTATTGGGCACACAGGCTTTCATCATATGTTCTAGAAATACCTTGGCCTAGTCCATGATTTATCTTGTGTTCTTTTATGTGAACCTCAAAAAAAAAAA
>NW_008473665.1:0-1224 GCF_000622305.1 Nannospalax galili | reverse complement strand
AGCAGATGGATCTCTGCAAGTTCGAGGCCAGCCTGGTCTACATAGTGAGGTCCAGGCCACCTGGGGCTACGGGGAGACCCAGTCTCAAAAAGACAAAAAACAAACAAAAAACCAAGGAAGATGGAGAAGCATTGTTTGACATTGTGAGTATGAAATGTTTTAGGCCTAGGGATGGACAGGCAAGATTGTCTGATAAGATAAAGGTAGATCCAAACTTGGATTTCCCCAGTTGAAACTGAAGAAATTGTTTAACATAAATTATGGGTGAAGCCTGACCCAGGAACACAGTTCCAGAGACAGTTCCAAGAGACATCTGGGGGAACAGGTGTCCTCACGTTCAGGTCCACACTTAAAAACTAAAGTTAAGAGTCAGGTTGTTGGAGAATGCATTTTCCCACTGACTCCTCACAATGACTCTTCATGATTTATCCCACTAGCCTCAGGTGAGAGATGAGAGACTGAAGGTGCTAGGAAACTGACCGAGTTCTCCCAGGTCATAGTTTCTCAACGACTGTTGAAACTAAGCACAAACTAAAATCAAACTCTAAGATGAAATAATTCTCATCATGTCCCAAGACAGGGCTCCAGATCCCTTTGATTATTGGCTTCATCAGAGAACTTGCATTCTTTATGTGCCAGCTCATGGTCTACATGGAAGAAATACCAACCAATAGGCCCAGGCTGCTGCCCTCATGGAGGTTCAAGCCTGTTGGGGAGATAGACGTGGCAGAATCTCTAAGTGCAGTTGCAATGAGTAGCTACCACTTTGGGTTCTTCAGGGAAGCATCTTCCTCTGTATTCCCAAATCTTGTTTAAAATATAAAATTCAATCTGTGACGATAGTGGTTTGCTAAGCAAAGTTCAACTTAATCCAGACCTATTCGAATTGTTGTCAATTCCAAATAAGTTCACCTAGTGGAATTTTAGAAGTGTGAGAATGGAAAACAATGTTCATCAAAAGGTCAACAATTTAGTCTCTTCTTTTGTTTAGAGAAAATACTTGCCTGAATTAATAGCAGGGTTTCTGTGATGAAACAGCAGAATGAAAGTGAGCACCATTTATCCTTTTCAGAAGTTTGGAATGAAGACCTGCGAGGTCATTACGTTCTCTCCATGGTAGCAGGATGGATGTGTTAGTCTCAAACCATCCATAATAGATAGGTGTCTAGCCAGCCTTAGAAACCTACTCTGGTAATGATCATGGCCTCATTTGGCAGTTCTTAA
>NW_008473664.1:0-1182 GCF_000622305.1 Nannospalax galili | reverse complement strand
GTGTGTGTGTGTGTGTGTGTGTGTGTGTGTGTGTGTGTGTAGTCTAAGGGTCTCCTATCTAAGGGGCTCCTCTCAAGACAGATTTGCATATACTGTAAATCCCTTATTTGAAAAAGGGAACTTAGAACAGGTGCAGAGCCCCCTAAGCAGGAGGCTGGACAGGAGTGAGGCACTCTGGCAGTCACCTCTCTCACTCCTATGCTGGCTACAGCTGCTCACAGGCTGTACAGGAACACTGGATGCCCAGATCCAGGTACAGCCCTGCTGGGCTTGGGTAGAGGCGGGGTATGGTCCCGACCCTGGCTACAGTGTGCCCACCTAGGGCAGCAGGGTTAGAGCCAGGGACCAAGAGATGGAGAAAAGCATGCTGGATCTGACTGTCCTTTTCTCTGGAAGGGGCCATGGAGGAGGAAGAGGAAGAGGATGATTATGAGAATGAGGCTCCACCTTACAAAGACCTTCCTCCTAAGCCAGGTGAGAAGACATCTGGGAGGTCAGATGTGTAGCCTGGGGAAGAGAGAGAGCAGGGTTGCCAGGAGGGTTGCTGGTAGCTAGGCATTGCAGACACACTGGAATGTCCTGTGCACCCAGCTGTGCCAGCACATTGATGGAAGGAGGATTACAACCTGGCTTGGCTTGGATGGACCTGTGAATCTGATGGGGAGGCGGCCTAACTGTAATTGACAGAGAGGGGGTGAAGGGATTGGATAAACCCTTGAGCTGGGACTTGAGGGTTCTCCCTGAATAATGGGGAACAGGGATAGGATTGAAGAGGGGAACTTAGAATGGGTCTTGAGGAATGAACAGGAATTTAAAAAAAAATTTTATTTTTATGGAAGTTTTACAATTTTCATACTATAATTTGATGGTATTTAGATCCCCTTCGCTGTCTGTACCACCCCTTATTGACCCCATCCAATTTAATGTGCTCTGACAGATCTATCTCTATCTCCATCTCTATCTCTATATCATCTATATATCTGGTTTGACCTTGCATGGGACATGTGCATGCAGTTATCATTGCTGTGAATTCATATGAGCAACTGACCAGCTGTCTGGAAAACTCTGATTCCTTATGGTCATCCATCTCCTCTGATTCTTTATAATCTTTTTGCCCCCCTGTCCTGCAATGATCTCTGAGCCTTGGGAGGCAGAAGTCTGATGCATGTGTCCTAATTAGGA
>NW_008473663.1:0-1226 GCF_000622305.1 Nannospalax galili | reverse complement strand
AGAGGGCAATTGACACAGAAAGCCACAACTGACCAAAATGTGTAGAGGATAAGAGACTGCAAAGTGTATGTCCCTGGATAGGACTACTATATTAAACCTCATCCACCCAGGGCTCAGGGACCATTGCAGAAGAGGGGGAGAGGAAAGACTGTAAGAGCCAGGGGTGGTGAACGATTACAAGGAAACACGAGTCTCCCAGGCTTCTGGGAACTTTTATTATGAACTTAGAGCAGTGGTGACAGTATGAACAAGACCCATGCAAACAAACCAGACACAAACCTAGCGTAGAACTGGGAGATGGGCAGGAGGCCCCTGCCTTAGCTGAGGAACTATCGGCAGCTGATCACTGCTGGGTGAGGGAGTGTTGGCCTTTAAGGGAGTGATACTAGATAGGCTTGCCAAGCTCAGTGGATGAACTCGCACCAAGGGATATCTGGGAACACAAACTTGACTCAATGGACCTTAACATATATGATGGAATGCATGAAATCGGGTGGGGGGGGCTATAGGACATGTATCTAAATATGGTTAAGATGTTTTGTATGAAATGTACAAAATTCAATAAGAAAGAAAACTAAAATAAAAATAGAAATATTTGGGGGCAAAACAAAAAGAAATACTGCCAAAAAGAATAATTCCCAGAGGCCATCCTGTCCTTAGAACAGAGCTCGGCGGTTTGCATTTTCAGCCGTTTCCACCTCAAACTCCTGCCTCAGATGTCAGAAATCCAATACCAAATCGAACATTTCAAAAGAAAAACATCAGGAGTGCTACACAGAGCCATTCCCTACGGATGTCCGAGCCCTCTGCTAGGGGCAGGAGTGTTCACCCTAACAGAAACACATCAAAGCAAATCACAGAAAGGTATTCTTGAGCTTACACGGTAAGCTTCTGATATGACAGGAAGGAGTTATAACTTACTGAAACCCATTTTTTAAATTTTAACTCATTGAGCAGTTCAAAAATCTAGACACAAGAGAGCTTGGTTGTCTGCAACTAACCCGAATAGGATAGAGCCTCCAAGGGCAAATGAGCAGAAATAGAAGGAGAGAGTGTCAAAAACTTTTCCACAAATAGGGGCTGGGCAGAAGGAGCTCGGTTCCCAGCACCTACATGGAGGCTCACAACCAGGTGTAACTCCAGTTCCATGGGATTCCATGCCTCCTGGTTTCCGTGGACATTGCATGACACGGGTGTCTTTTCTTAATAAATTCACTCCCCTTGCT
>NW_008473662.1:0-1225 GCF_000622305.1 Nannospalax galili | reverse complement strand
CTTCCACGTCTGCTCCACCAAGCTGCTTTCCACCTCCCTGAGCACTGTGCTCCCTCTCATCCATTCACACCAGGGTAACAGCCACAGCACCAAAGGCCCGCCTCCTCTGGGCGGCTCCCAAGGCCCATTCCTTCCAGGCTTAGGGGTGTGGGCTTTCCTCTGGGCTATAGCCCCTTGGAGGTTATAGTACTTGTTGTGGGCAGAGAATGTGTTTTATTCCCATTATCTCCCAGCTCCACACACAGGGCATACTCAGAGTAGGTTTAAGACATAGTGTCCTAGTTAGCATCAGTTTTTATCTTGCCACAATCTAGAGTCATCTGTGGGAGTCTCAGTTGAGGGATGGCTCACATCAGATTGGCCTGAGGTCATGTCTGTGAGAGATTGTCTTGATTGTTGACTGATGTAGGAGGGTCCAGCCCACTGTGGGCAGTGCCATCCCTAGGCAGGGGGTGCTGGGCTGTATAACAAAGCTAGCTAAGCATGAGGCAGAGACTGAGGCAGAGAGCAAGCCAGTAAGCAGCATTCCTCTATAGTTTCTGCTTGAGTTCCTGCCCTGACTGCCCTTCGTGATGGACTGTGACCTGGAATTGTAAGCCCAATAAACCCTTTCCTCTCCAAGCTGCTTTTTGTCAGTGTTTTATCATAGCAACAGAAAAAGCAAGTTAGAAAACACATGTGAGGACTGTGAGACTGTATGGTTGAGTTCAGGATAAGGACAATGTGGAGGGCCAATCCTCCACGGGTCACCCATATTTCTGCTTATCTCATAACAAAGCATTAGTTTTCAGGAATATTTGTACAATGAGCAGCAGCCTTAGAAGATATAGTGTCACCTTCTGGGACAATGACAGGCATGATTACTCTGTAACATAATAAAGATGATGCCTCTCTTTGGAGCAAAGGACAGGCAAGTTTGTCGGCCATTATGAACTATTTGGGTTCCCTAGGCATAGGATTCCCCTCTTGTAACAAAATCCACTGCTTGCAGAGATGTTACCCAACCGTCTTCTCTTGATTGCAGCCCAGGAAAGTGGTACAAGAAGATCCGGACACCCAGCTGCTGCCCCTGGAGCCATGTCCTTTGTCTCTGGCTCAGAAGTCTCATGTCTTCTATCTCATGCCATTTGATAATAAGTAAGGGAGGTACTGTGGCGGTGGCACATGAGCACCCACACCAAACTCTCAGCCCCCTTACAGTTCTTGAAAGACGAAGTAATTCTAG
>NW_008473661.1:0-1225 GCF_000622305.1 Nannospalax galili | reverse complement strand
AAAAAAAAATACATTTTACGCCAAATCTTCCAAACCACATAGCTTTTCCCATAACACCACTAAATAAAATAAAATTGGTTTGTGTCTATGGCAATCATTTTATTGAAATTCCTAATGTTATCATTTACATTATGAAATTGTGTTATGGAGGTGTTCTTTGGGATGTCTATCAGGATGACACTTTCAAGCATTAGGGAAACTTATTTCTTCAGCCTCTGTTAGAATTACACACTCATTCTGGCATTTTGAAGGGCTTCTCCTGTGAGCCCTTGCCACAGAACCATCCTCACCACCTGCCAACATACAAAGTGCAGAGACTTTGACAATTAACTCTTTCAGGAGCAATTTTCTTATTGACACATTTCATAGGATTTCCTCTAGGTATATTTTATCACACTTGTTCTGATGCCTTTTCCATTGAACAAAATGGATTATTGTCTGGGTTTAATTTGCTTTTTAGAAAAGAAAGTAAAAAGCATAGGGCAAGAGATATAGAGCAATATATTTAAGTAAAAATACATTATGTGATTCTCTTAGAGTTGAGCGGGGTATACTAATTAATGAGACACTATTGTATCATTTAAATCCATGTATTTTTATTTCCATAGCTTTTGTGTATTACACATTATTTGGGGGCAAATAATACAATGCTTTTATATCTATTTCCTTCATGATTTAATAATCCTATGAAGTGTGTATTGATATAATTCTAAGGGTTTTGTTTGCTTTTTTGTAGTAAAATATTAAACTTATGGCTTAACCCTCTATCAACTAACCTATATTTCAAGTTTTCTTTTGATTTTTAATTTGAGACAAGGTCTTGCTAAATTGCCCGGGATAGTTTAGAAAATTAGCTGTAGACCAGGCAGAACTTGAACTTGTGATCCTCCTACCTCAGCCTTCCAAGTAGCTTGGATAGTAGACCTGTGCCAGTAAAACCAGCATAATGCTAGTTTTACACATAAAACAAATGGAGTGCCTTGTTGTGACAGACAGACCATAGACCCATCTTCCCAAGCTTGGTTGCACCTGCTTGCTTAGAATCATCATAGCTAAGCTTGCTGACTTTTTTGCTCTATAAGAAAG
The DNA here is from genome assembly GCF_000622305.1 of Nannospalax galili. Taxonomy (NCBI): domain Eukaryota; kingdom Metazoa; phylum Chordata; class Mammalia; order Rodentia; family Spalacidae; genus Nannospalax; species Nannospalax galili. Next base: position 139 of record NW_008473661.1, on the reverse strand, counting down.
GAGGAGCAAGGAAAGTCAGCCATACCTCCCAGTCATCCAGTCAACCCTAGTTGCACAAGGGGGAGGGACTAAGGATAGATAGTATCCTGAAGAACGGGAGGGGAGGTTCACCATTTTGTGTGGCTGTAAGGAAGTCACG
>NW_008473660.1:0-1225 GCF_000622305.1 Nannospalax galili | reverse complement strand
GGAAGCATGAAGTACCCAGAAGGGCTCTGATCTTGTAGGAGTAAGTGGTCCTCTTTTGTGGACTCTCAACAGCAATCACTTGATTTCAGCTGAGCATGTCTCCTTGACATTCTTATGGTTAAGATGGATCCTGATGCTGTTAGGTAGATGTAGACTGGGTGCAGATTCAGTATTAAACCAAAATGAGCAAGTGTGCCAAGCTGTTACCCTGAGTTTTCCCTCTTTGACACTTAAAAAAAATAAATTCCCAGAGGTAGGTTTCATGAGGGTGGGAACTTAGTTTGCCACATCCCCTGCTGTGTCCTCAGCTGATGCTACCCCAGCAGCAGAACAGGAATCCCTGGGAAGAAGAATGCACACTGTTTGTGAGGCCTTCTAGGATGAATCAGATGGTCATTTGCCTGTGAGCTTGGAGCAGTATAATTGCTTCTCCAGCTCTGAATTCTGCCAGAAATAAAATATGATTCCCTTGAATTTTGAAGTGTTTAAGGGAAAGTGTGTTAGTCAGTCTTCCATTGCTATAGCAAATATCCAGGGGAAAGAATTCAGATGGAGGGATTTATTCTGGCTTGTGGTCTCAAAAGTTTCAGTTCACGTTTGACTCTGGTTCTGTTGCCTTGGGTGTTAGGTGAGGCAGAATCTCATGACAGTGGGATGTGGTTAAGCAAAGTTGCTCACATCGTGGTGGACAGGAAACGGAACAGGACCAGGAAGGGGCAAGTTCCAAGGTACACCTTTCCTCAAAAATGTGTTTCCCCAAGAACCCACTTCTCCAGCTAGGTCCCACCTTCCACAGCTCCACAAGTGACCACTCCCACCCCCCAATCTATTCAAAATTTTAATGCATTGGTAAAGAAATCATCCCTCATGATCTAATCATCTCTGGAAACACCCTCATAGATATACCTGGACATATGTTTTATTAATCTCCTACAAATCTCTCAATACAGTCATGTTGACAATTAAGATTAACCATCACAATAACCTAGATGGAAAAACAGCCCTTTATGAGAATGGCAGTCACCCATTTGTTAAACTCTTGATCCAGGCTTAGAACTCAGGGAATGCCCTAGGAAGTTCATGGGGAAATGGGTATAAAGTTCTAGAGACCAAATACACCTGGTTTTATCAGCCCCTGTAATCACTATAAATGCAAGAAATTCAGCTGATGGGGCTGGAGAGATGACTCAGAAGTTAAGAGCACTGGCTGCTCTTGTAGAGGAGA
>NW_008473659.1:0-1225 GCF_000622305.1 Nannospalax galili | reverse complement strand
ACACACATGTCACAGTATGATTGACATCCTTGTAGAAGCAGAGGAGAGACACAGGGGGCAGATGACAGAGGAAGGCAGAGGCTGGAGCAACGCAGTCACAAGTCAAGGACAACCAGCGGCCCAGCCAATAGCAGCAAGAACAGGCAAGGAGACTTCTCCAGGTCTCTGTGTGAGCAGAGCCCTGCTGACACACTCATTTCTGACCTCCAGCCTCCAGAACTGAGACGAGATTTCTGTGGTTTTCACCCCAATGGTTTGTGATGCTCTGTCAGCCCAGCCTGAGGAAATTGAGGTGACACCAGTTCGTGCTCTCTCAGGTGACTCCTCCAGGGTGTGATTCTCTATGAACTCAGGAGATGCTCAGCTTGTCCACTCAACCACTAAAGTTTTTGCCAGGCTGTGGTCAGCTGGGTCACATGCTATCTTGTATTTACTCTCTTTCCTTCTACCTGTGAGGCAGCTCCCAGGAGCCCCACCTCCTGGTATTCAGGCCTTTACTTAGTTTCCCTCCCCTTAGACCATGAGCAGGATGTAAGGACTCACTCCAATGGGATACAACACAAAGGGACAGATGGACAGATGGTTAGTCCAAGAGGCTGTGGTTCCCATAACTCCTTGTCTCCAATCCATCCTCTGTCTTGCTTGACTTAAAGGAAGCCCATTGCTCTCTATGGAGAGGCCCAGGTGACAGGTAGCTGGCATCTACAGGCTGTGCCTGCAGACAGCAAGGTCTCAAGCTCTCTGAAGGCCACAGGCAGGAAGGTCAGAAGAGACGCTCCCTGCAAGATGACAGCAATCTGAGTCAGAATCTCCTGTGAGAGCCCTGAGGCACAGACGCTACAGGAGCAGGCTCCTGACCCTCAGAGATAGCTAGACAGAGATTGCTAGACAGCGAGAGCCCTGAGGCACAGATGCTAGGGAGCAGGCTCCTGACCCTCAGAGATAGCTAGACAGAGATTGCTAGACAGGTTAAGTGTTGCCTCGCTACGAGGTTTGAGTAACGTGTTAACACAATGGTGAAGCAGGCAGTACTCCACTCACTTCCACCTCACTCCTGCTTCCCTGAAGTATATCCCATAAGGCTTTCTCAAAACAACTCTTGCCTTGGGAACCTGTCCACACTGTCAACCTCCAGTGGCCTAAATAATTCTACCAAAGAAATAATGTTGTTTTCCTTTCTCTCACCCTCCCTCCCTCCCTCCTTCCCTCCCTCCTTCCCTCCCTC
>NW_008473658.1:0-1225 GCF_000622305.1 Nannospalax galili | reverse complement strand
TTCTACCGTTTACAGCCCTTAGAGTTTCTTATATCCAGACTCCCCCAGGAGGATAAATTGGTTCCCTTAGGTTTTATTTCTAATAGTTTTGCTTTTGTAAGGAAGAATCAAGCCAATGGACAGAGTTTTCCAGTCAGTACATTGATGAGATTCCCATCTAGCCTATTCAAAGTCTTAAACTCTGAATCAAACCTTGAGGTAATCATCTATGGGCAGTATGTGTGTCCTGTGCTATACCTAAGGAGTGTCTCCTTGGTCACACTGGTCTGTAGCCAGATGCTGTGTGAGTTACAGACATCGGTGATGCTATAAACTTTTCCCCAGCAGGAGACCTGAAGGGTTTTAGAGAAGTTGTACACTCAGATTTTTGTACCACACCCTGCCCTCCTGACCTGCTAGAGTAAAATGCAAATATTACTGGTCTATAATTGCCTTTAATTTTCCATTATTTTGTTGCTTTCTAGAAGCCACACCTGCCTGAAAGAACACCTTGCCATTAGACCCACTAGTAAAAATATGCTCCCAGCAGGAGTGTCTGCAGAACTGAAACCTGGACACAGATGCCTGACAAAGAGTCTTACAAAATATATAGATCAAAATCACATGAATTATTCACCCCACAGCTAAATTATTCCTAAATTCAAATAAACATCATTATGGGAGTTTCATTCCACCATAATCTACCTTCTTTCAAGCAGAAACTTTTAAATACCCCAAAAAGCAACATGGGAGTCTGTGGTTCACTCTGTATACTGAGCTTTTTTTAACCTTTTGAGAGTTTTCATTGTGCTTACCTAAGGACCAATTTCCACAGGGATTTGAAATGTGCATAACACATGATATTTATCCCACTTGGAAACCAAAAAAATGCACATATGATAGTGTTGTTATATTTATGAGTAAACACTTGCAGAAATCATATGATTGGTCTCAAGGATACTGGTCTCAATCTTGACTCTTCATTATCTGAAGAACTTTAAGAACTTACTGCTGGCAGGGGTACCTGATTTAATTGGCCAGTATATTAGTCAAGATTCTCTTGAGGAACAGTTCTTATAAAATCAATAAATAATAATAATTTTTAAAAGGGTGGGGAGTATTAGACTGACTTACACAATACTGGTTAGGTAGCCAGCCAGCCCAACAATGGATGTCTGAATGCTAGAGAAACCGAAAACCTGGAACTACTCATCCCACAAAGCTGGTTGCCATGGCAGTTGCAATC
>NW_008473657.1:0-1225 GCF_000622305.1 Nannospalax galili | reverse complement strand
TGCATTTTCCTAACGCCTTGCGCTTCTGTTAGAGATTTAATGATAACGTAGAATGGAACACTTGTCTGTGGTGCTTTGGAGTGTCCTCCTCTCTGTTGGCTCCTCACGAAGACTCTGGCCCATCAGTCTTGCTCCTTGCTCCGTTCCCATGGACACAGATGCATGCTTACAGAGCACACATCCTCTGAGAATTCATAGCAGTGTGGAAAGCACCCAAAGGTGTAATCTTAGAGTTCATCAGAGGGTCTGGGGTTCGGTGGATGAAGTGCTTGCTCCTACAGGTGTCAGAACCAGAGTTCAGATCCTCAGAACCCACACAGAGCTGGAGAGGCACAGAACAGACAGCTGCCACCCCAGTACTCAGGAGGCAGAGACAGGGGAACCCCAGGAAAGAGGATGAGGTGGACTAGCTGGAACTGGTGAGCTCCAGGTTCAGCAAGAGACGCTGCCTCACTAAATAAGGTAGAGAGCAACCAAGGAAGGCACCGGATACATGCATGCACACACATATGTGCCCACATATGCAAACACAGGTTCACAAATGTACATGCAAATGCTGCAAGAACAAAAAGAGTGCCACATATCTTATCAGGTGGGACACGATGCTCTTGCTTTGCAGAGCCCCGGTGTGCTCATTGGTAAAATATGGTCATGTTCTTCAGTCCTCTGATAGCACAGGTGCTTAGCGAGCGCTCAGTAACCCCCAGGTGCCCTTGCTGCTGTCATCTTTACCCCACGCTCAAGTCATTTTCACAGCCACTGTGGACAGGGAGAGGTTACAGTGACAGGTCAAAATCCATATACTCTAGCTGCCTGCTGTCTTTCATTCTGAATTCTTGAACACACATGGCCAGGTCCTGCTGCACCTCCAGTCTCCCTCTGTCCTTGTCCCCCCACACCCTCTTCTCTTCTCCTCTTACCACCACGGTCCTTTTATAATCTTTAAGCACACCAGATGCACCTTCCTAAGTCCTTCCCTTCTAGAAAGATCATTTCAGCTATCAAAACATCTGGCTTGGGCTAGGGCTACCAACATCAGCTGGTAGAGGGCTTGCCTAGTGTGTGTGAGGCCCTGGGCTCCATCTCTAGCACTGTGCAAACCAGGCATGGTGGTGTGTACCTATGCTCAGCACTCAGGAAGCAGAAGCAGGAGGACCAGAAGTTCAAGGACATCCCTGACCTGGACTACATGAGATACTGTCTTACAAAACAACCAAATAAACAC
>NW_008473656.1:0-1223 GCF_000622305.1 Nannospalax galili | reverse complement strand
ACACACACACACACAGTGTATGAGCCTGTGGATGTAGGGAAGCTAACAGTGTCCAAATCTGTATCTCTCTGCTTGGGTAGCCATGATAAACAACCACAAACTGAGTGGCAGCAGCAGCAGTAACTTTCTCAGCCTCCTCTGATCTCTGTATATATGTCCAAACCTCGTTTCATTTTGGTTTTTAGAGACAGGGTCTCATGTAGCCCCAGCTGGCCTGGAACTCACTCTATAGACGAGGCTGGCCTTGAACTCACGGAGATCTACCTGCCTCTGCCTCCTGAGTGCTGCCAGGATCAAAGGTAAGCACTACCATGACCGGTTAAACCTCCTTTTCAAAATAGGGCACCGACAGGTTGCACAGGAACTCACTCTGATCAGCTCATCTGGACTTAATTACATCTCTAACATCCCTGACCCCAAGTACAGTCATTCTATGACACCGTATGTCAGACTTTAACAGATGAATTTGGAGAAGTTCAAGATGTAACACAATATCCTCTGATCCCTTCACTTTGTGTCCTTCTCAAATGCAGAATACACTCATCCTACCCACAAGTCCTCACTGCATCAAGTCTATGTCCAGACTGTTCTACAGACCACACACCTCAAGGAGTGTGATGAAGGTCTAACTGTGCCTCCACAGACCCCTGTGATTCACTTGTGATTGTCAACTTGATTGACAGAATTACCAAGGAGACAAACCTCTGGGCATGCCTGTGAGGGAGTTTCTAGGTGGGATTAATTGAGGTGGGAAGACCCACCCTAAGTGTGGGCAGCACTATCCCAGACTGGAGTCCCAGACTGAATAAAACAAAGAAAGCAAGCTGAGCACCAGCATTTATCTATCTCTGCTTCTTGCCTGTGGATGCCATGTGACCAGCTGCCTTATAATTCAGCCACCATGACTTCCCCACCATGAGGGACTGTCCCCTCCAACTGTGAGCCATGATAAACCCTTCCTTCTTCAAGTTGCTTATCGTCAGGTTTTTTGTCATAGTGATGAGGAAAGTCACTGGTATACCAGCCTCCTCTGAAGAACCAGTCGGTCTTCCAACAACTGTCCTCTCTGGGAGCCAGGAGAGTGGCTGGCTTTTGTACACACTCAGCAAGAGACACAGGATGCGTGGTTCCCCTGCTGGCCCAGGTGCCACTGCAAGACTGGGCCTGATAGTGGCAGAGGTCACCAGTGTTCCCCAGTGTCTTATTTATTTATTTATTTATTT
>NW_008473655.1:0-1225 GCF_000622305.1 Nannospalax galili | reverse complement strand
AGTGTTACCAACCAAGTGAACTCGTTAAAGCATCTATGATGAACACAGAAGTACACCAAGCACTTAAGAACAAGGATGGACAACTGCAAAGTTTTCTAAATTTATGTTCAGCAGTCAAAAGCAAGTGAGAGGGCAAATATGAGCTCTGGCTTCCCCTACTGCTGGCAGTACTTTCCCTGAGGTGAGCGTGGGTTCAAATGTCAGTCAGGAGTTACTTTTTACTTTGAGTCAGACTGGATAGGAAAGAAGTGGAAAGGAATGGACAGAGAGAGGTCCCATCGTTTTTAATAACGAAAAGCATTTAGAGGCTTTCCGGAAAGACAAAAAAAGAAGTTCACGTGGTTTCACCTTTCTGGTCAGTATGAGAGCCACTGGTAGGCGCTTTCCTTATCCCACGACAGTGAGGAAGCTGGGAGACAGGGCTGAGCAGAGGTAAATGGGCAGCCTTTGGCACTGTGAAACTCCTAGTTGAACTGAATCCTGAGACACGGAGACATCTGCAAAGGACTTGGTGCCAGGCCAAACTGTGAATCCGTGAAGATTCCTTTAAGTCAAAGTATTCTCTTCAGCCCTGGGCTGGGTTAAATATGCAGGTTTCTACTTTGTGTCTAGCTAAATCTTTATAAGCCTCAATTGCCGTAATCATTGTTTGAATACTTAGCCCTTGCACTGAATCGTAAAATGGGTGAGCTCTTTCCTCGTCTCGCATGCCGCTGGGCCCAGGATTTATTGTGAAAGTCCACTTCTTGTCTCAAGTGCTCAGCTACTCGGTTGCCTTTGTTCTTTTTTCCTTTCAAACTTCTTCCATTTGTGTTTGTGCAGTGCAGATCTGATCGTCCCACTTTCCTGTTTAATGAGCAGCACATTCCATTTCTACACCCTAGAGAGCTGTGAAACTCCCTGAATTACGTTAACTTGTGTGGATTTATGCATTTCCCTGAGTCTTTTAGCTTTATGGGGTTGCTTAGTGAAGTGAATTGCATATCTTTCATACTCTGCATCAGTTTAGACTTCCGGACTTATCTGCAGCTGCTACCACTCGGCCTGCAGTGGAGACACTGCACTCCACACACTGGCTATGAGAGCAGCGCACACTCTGCTGTACTTGGGACCTTAATGTATTTGCTAAAGTAAGCACTTTGCTTCAGTCTGTCATAATCTCCCAAGTAATAATGGTGACTCTTGATTAAGGGATTAAAGCATCACTTACTGAAATGCCAAACTA
>NW_008473654.1:0-1225 GCF_000622305.1 Nannospalax galili | reverse complement strand
CAACAACAACAACAACAAATGCTCCACCCCTCCACTCCACCATAATGAAGAACCCTAACCCCAGACACTAGGGTTTGCCTTTGTGAAAATTTCAATTGAAGATATTGATTAGAAAGACAAAGAATTTGGCAGCAAACACTCTTGGAATAAAATATAATATTTACAGCCTAATAGAGAGTGGAAACCAGGATCCATAATAATAGAAACACCTTTGGCTCCATCCTAGAGTATCAAATCAGTGTTTCCCTCCAAACAAAACAGTTGCTTTTTGGTAATGGGTTCAGTGTTCTGTATCATTTATGGAAATCTGTCATTGAATTGACAAACACCTAGTTCCACACAGGAATTAGCTAAAATGCCCATAAATCTGGAATTTGAGCTTTCCCTTATTAGTTGTAAAACATAGATATTAAAGTACTCTAAATATCTAAACAGGACATAAAGCTCCAAAATATCCCAAGTATTCACAACCATTTATTACATAGCAGAGATGAAATGCTTCAAAAGACTGATTTTATTTCCTCTAATGCCTCCGGAGAATTTCTAGACTCTGTTCAAAGAAGGATCTACATTATTAAAATGGAATAAAGCAAAATCTCCTCCAAAGGATGAGGTTTTGTTTTATAAGAAGAATTTCAGGAAAATGTACAGTAAATTATTCATATCTTTTAAAGTTTATGTTCTTAGCTTCTTAAACTATAAATTGAATAAACCATGCCTCAAATTTTTCTTGCAGTTCTAAAATTCCACAAAAACCATTCTTATTGTCTGATTTCTCTTCTCCTTGAAATGTATACAAAATTTAATTAGAGAGCACACTGGATCTGAACACCTGAGTCTCATAAGCTGTAGATCTCTGTCTTCAACTTGAGCAACTCTCAGATTCAACTGATTAAACATCTGTTCAGGTCTTTATTTATTCACAATGGAATTACATCCTAATAAATCCATTCTAAATTGAAAATACTGTTAAGACAAAAACATATTTAATAGTCTTGGCCTATCAGCATCCTAGCACTGCCTGGCCCACGTTATACATACTCAGAACACATTAGCTTACATTTGGGCAAAATTCTGTAGCACAGGATTATTTTCTATTGAAGAACTGATTATCTTTTATAATCTATTGAAAAAGTACTGGCCATACAGGACACTGCAGAGTGCTGGTTGTTGACTCTGAACATCTCACCACCTGGCAGCTGAAGTTTGCTTCTGCCCAGCATCA
>NW_008473653.1:0-1225 GCF_000622305.1 Nannospalax galili | reverse complement strand
AATGGTCAGTTGGAGTCCCCAAGCAGCATGCTATACACACATTGACACAACCCCCGCAGATATTAATGTTCGGGTTAGCCTAATGATTATATCAAGTGTTGCTTCAGTTGGTACAGGGATCACAATTACTACTAAGGACCTCTCTGACTGGAACATCAGATTTCCCAAATATATCCATAAATTGTTAGAGATAAGGTAGCCACGTTCTGTACCATTCTAAGATGCCCACACCTGCATGCCCCCCAGATGCACATCATGAACACTCATGTAAGGCAGACTTAGCCAGCCCATGAGGTCTTCAGGGGTTTCCTTTGCTCTTTTAATTGTTCTCAGCATTCACAGTGAGACAAGCGTTCTCAGAGGAGAGCTGAAGAGTGACAGAGAAAACATTTTGATCTATGTTACATGAGGCATTTTATTCAAATTTATTTGTGTTCTCAAAACATGTATAGAAAAGACTGAAAATCCACTTCACAGTGACTAGCAGCTAAAATTAAAGATCGATAATAGCATACATTGATAAAGATGTGGGGAACTGGATCCCATGTCCATGGCTGCAGGGAACATGAACGAGTGTGGCTGCCTTGGAAAACAGCCAGGCGTTCTTCAAAAAGTGCAACCCAGACCTTCCATACGACCCACCAATTCTACTCCTATGTGTGTACACAAGAGAGCTAACACACATGTTCACACAGTGTAGATTGATGTTCACAACGCAGCATCCATAATGACCCCAAACTGCGGAGAACCCAAACGTTCATCAACTGTGGATAAGGCACAGCACAGCCGTGCAGTGGGGTGTGCATCTGCCATAAAAGATGAAGCACTAACACACACCACAGTCTGGATAACCATGAAAACACACTAAGGAGAAGAAGCCTTGATTCAGAAAAGGCAAATCTAGGGCCGGCCATGATGGCACCGGCTTTTAAACCCAGCACTGGGAAGGCAGGGGCAGGCAGATGCCTGTGACGTTGAGGTCAGCCTGGTCTACATAGTGAGGTCCAGGAAAGAGAAAGAAGTGCTAATAAGCCTGAAAATATTCTGAGATGAGTGCTAACATTTGCACAACTCTGTGACTATGCTAAGTCACTGGACTACACATATTTTATCAGGAATGATGACATACATCTATAATCCCAGCACTTGTCCTCTGAGGCAGGAGGGCCTTGGCTTTGAGACCACCCTGGGTTAGGTACGGAGACTTTGTTTCAAAAAAAAAAAA
>NW_008473652.1:0-1224 GCF_000622305.1 Nannospalax galili | reverse complement strand
GCATTGTTACCCGTATCAACAAAACTGTCTCTTGACCAAAGGAATAAAGAGTGTTCCATATCATATCCATGTGTGTTTGTCCAGAAAACGTAATGAGGATGAGACTTCACCAAACCAGCTGTGTACTTTGGTAACCTATGTCTTACCACATTCAACAGTCTATAGTCAATGTAGATGAGAACAGCTGAACAAGTAAAGTTGAGCTGCTCAAAAAATTAAAAAGTTTTTTGAGTTATAAATATCCATGCAATTGGGTTAAGAGAAAAGAGATGCTCAGAAAGGAAGACATACCTCAGCAGGTGTATGCGTTTCCCAAGAGAGAGTAGACGAAGGCAAGACACAGCAAGTGTGAGTAGTGGCACCTCAAGGCAGAGTCAAAATTAAGTGTCTTAGAATTAGCCATAAATACCATTTTGGTGGCTCTCAAGTCACATCTCTAAAGGTTGCTGAAGAATATCTTTTTCTCTCTCATTTGGTGATATGGCTCTGCAGATGATTTGACAGAATTATAATCGGACAAGGGGAAAGCAGGAGCCACTGGGACTCAGTCTTTGTTCTTTTCCTGTGAATGGGTCCTGGGGAGAATTCTAGAAAACTGCTGTTTATAGCTGGGAAGGGAGAAAAGCCTTAAGCAGTTGCTAACTGTGCTGCAATTCCGACTTCTCTGTTGGTAAGAGGCTTCAACTGGATCCCAAGGTGAGAGACTTCTCTCTCCTCATTGTCCCCAAGATTTTCCCTCCCTTCCTATCCTGCCTCACTACCATGTAATCCAGCTATATCATTCCTGGGACTAGACCCAAAGGAAGCTAAGTCAGTATACTACAGAGACACCTGTTCATCAATGGTTATTATTCACAAACCTAGACACAGCATCCCTTCCCCCGGGGGAAATAAGGTGCCAGGCTCCATTCTGGAAGAGAATAGATTCACATCAATGTTGGCCTTTCCTGCCTCTAAAGATGAATGGATAAATGAAAGGTGGTAAGCACACACAAGGGAATTCTATTCAGCTGTGAAGAATGAAATTATGGCATTTCCTAGAAAATGAGTGGAACCAGAGATCATCAGTTAAGCAAAAAATTCCAAACTCAGAAAGAAAAACATTACATGCAAAAATCTATATTTAAATATACATATATGGGAAAACATGAAAGTAAAAAGTGTATTGAGGGACTGGAAAGATGGCTCAATGGTTAGGAGCACTGGCTGCTCTTGCAGAGGACC
>NW_008473651.1:0-1225 GCF_000622305.1 Nannospalax galili | reverse complement strand
TGCTATAAATTGGCTTTTCCAAAGTTGCCTGGAGTGGCTGCCCTTGCACAATGGCAGGCATTCATTAAACTGTTCTTTCCCGCAAATGCCCCCAGGAGTCCGGTTCTCCCTTGTCTCCATTTTTGCAAGAGCAGAAAACTTCCTGCAGGGTTGCTGTGTTCCTGCCCCGTCCTGTCTCCCCAGGGTCCTGGCATTGGTTGGACTCTGGTTGTGGTGCGTTGGGGTGTAGCCTAGAGTTACTCAATCACCTCCTGTAGCCTGGGATGGTCTTTCCAGAACTATATATTCTGCCTTGAGTCAGCTTGACTTCTTCAATTCTTGACAGATCTCACTGTGAGGAGTCAGTTCCTCAGTTCCACAAAGGTCTGTGGGGGCTAGGAGTGTGGCTCAGTTGGTTGAGTGTGTGCCTAACATACACAGAGCCCTGGGTTTGATTCCCAACACCTCATAAAACCAGGCATGGCAGTATGCACCTCATCCGGCACTTGGGAGGCAGAGGCGGGAGGATCAAAAGTTCAGGGTCATCCTCAGCTACATGGTGAGTTTGAAGTGAGTGTGGGATACATGAGACCTTCCTTGTCTCAAAAGCAGAGTCTCAGAAAGCAAAGCATCAATAATAGCGAGAAGGTCTGTGGACCGAGAGTGGGAACAGGTTGTGCAGGGACTGGGCCCCAACAGGTAGAGCCATGATCCAATGTGAAGGATCTTGGACCAGACAGAAGTGTATGAAATAAGAGGCTCTATATGTTCTTCCAGAAATCCTTTTCTGCTCACAGTTAATATAGGTCCTACGGGCCAACATACACAGTATAACAGACCTGTTATCCTTTGAGAGAAAGACATCATGATCTGTTGGATGCTATGTGCATCTCCCATTCCCAAACCCCGACTTCCAGATTCCTCCCCACCCCCACTGCCTTTGGGGCAGGTCTTTTCCCTCCTGGGTGGCTGTGTTGTGGCTGCTCTGTGTAGCAGACGCAAGAGTCTCCACTTGGAGGCCTCTGTCGTGTGTCCTTGGGGGATCCCTCCCCACCCTGTGGCAGCTACCATCGACCACGGAACTCCCATCTCATTTTTTCTGCCCTCTCCACGTGAGCCTCCATTCACAGAAGCCTGTTTCGCATGCTTTTTCCACCTGTCTCCAGCAGTCCAGGTGCCTGATTTTTCCAGTCCTGAGACCCCCTTCATGATCGTCATTCTGCCATCCTCTCCCGCTGTTCCTCCA
>NW_008473650.1:0-1225 GCF_000622305.1 Nannospalax galili | reverse complement strand
AAAAAAAAGATAAAACTATATCACACTCAGTAATTCAAAACTCATAATGATGAGCATCTTATTAAGACATTAACAGGCATGAAAAAAGCAATAAAATAGAATCCATAGCGAGGAGAAAAAGGAATTATTCAAAACCTGAACTAGAAATTACAAAGATAAAGACATTAAAACAGGAATAATAACTGCTTTATCAGTTTGTATTAAGTAGAATTAATAATGACATTAAAACAATTACAACCATACACCTTCATGAAGGTCAGAAAAATTCATTAAGGAGGGGCAGAGATTATATGAAAGATCAAGAACAAATTTCTGGAAATTAAAAATGTAATCTCTGAGAGGAAAATACACTGACTGGGATTGGGAGGCGATTAAATATGCCACCAGAATATTGTGATGGCGAGAGACTGTGTCCTTTCCTCTAAAACTGGGTGTGGTGTTAAGAACATCTACTGATGCTCCTCAGTGTTGCCCTGGAGATACTGTGCAGAACAGCAGAGCAGAGAGATGCAGGGACACTGGAAAGACTATCTGTACCTCAAAATGATGTCATCTTTTATGATGAAAATTACAGTTGCAAAGACCAAAATTTAGTTTTTTCATTCACAAAAAATGTACCGTAGGATACAAAGCCTGCATTTAAAAAATAAACAACCATGATGTATTTTTACTAAATTAATATAAAAACACTACTGCAATTACACTAAAACATGCATCTGTCAAAATGTGGATAGAGTCTATGCCTATGTCTCATTCCTCCTGAAACGCCCTTCCGAGTTTGATCTCCACGGTGGGGCACGACAAGGGCAGAACTTTAATCCAATCGTGGTGTTTAGAGGTGGGCATTTGAGAGTTGTGAGGACTGGGTAAAGGAAGCGCCCCTCAGCAGTGTACTGCTGTCTCTACAGAACGGAATGGGGCTGAAGGAGCCTGCACACATGCCCTGGTCTCTCTGCCAATGGCCCCACCAATGGCTGTGGAGCTCTGCCAGCACGACGGGATGGGACTGCTCAGTTTTCAGCTCCATAAGCCCCCTCCTTTCACACAGGTCTGGCCTGTTCTAATGTGTTATCAGCAACAGAAGACGCAGCCATCCTTGCTGACAAAAAGCAAATAAGCAGGCACGAAGGGGAAAGCGTCACTGAAGGACAGGAAGAGTCCATCCACCTTCAGTTCCACTGACTGAAAGGAGTTCAAACTGAAACACCACATAGATTCTTTAAAA
>NW_008473649.1:0-1224 GCF_000622305.1 Nannospalax galili | reverse complement strand
TCAGTGTGCCCTCACAATGCACCAATATGTTATAACAATTTTCAAAGTGCTAAAACAACACCCTTGTGTGTAATAACAATGCTACAATATGTTATCACAATTCTCTAATGAGACGTTACAGTTCTTATTGTGCCATCACAATGCCCCAGTATGTCACGACAAGTCTCAACTTAGCACCTCAATGCTCAACATGCCCTGACAATGCCCGAAAGTGTGATCACAATGCTCCATTGTGTCATTACCATACTAAATATGCCATTACAGTGCACAGTTTCCTCTCAAAATGCCACAAAATGTCATCACAAGGGTCAGTGTGCTATCACAATGCCCCAATGTGTCATTACAATGCTCAGTGTGACAACAAAATGCTCCAATGTGCCATCACAATGCTACAATGTGATATTACAATTCTCAGTGTGAAATCACAATGTGCCAATGTGTCATCACAATGCTCCAATGTGTCATCATTGCACTCAATGTGCCATCACAATGCCCCAATTTATAATCACCATGTTCTAATTTGCTGTTAAAATGTTTTATGTGACATCACAATGCTCCAATATCCACAACTATGATCCAATGTAAAATCACAATGCCCAATATGCCATCATAATGCTGATTGATCTTTCAAAAGGCCCCTGTGTATCACCACAATGCTCAATGTGCTATCACAATGCCACAATGTGTCAACAGAATGCTCCAGTGTTACTTCACAATGCTCCAGTGTGCTATTAGAATGTTTCATGTGACATCACAATGATCAGTGGCCCATCATATTTCCACAATGTGTAATCACAAGGCTGTAATACACTATTACAATGTTTCATGTCACATCACAGTGCTCAAACGTGCCATTGCAGTGCCCCAATGTGCCATCAAATGCTCTAATATGAATTCACAATCCTGCATTGTGCCATCACAACGTTCAGTGTGCCATCACAATGCAACAATGTGTCACCACAATGGTCCTTTGTGTAATCACCATGCATGATGTGAAATCACAATGCTCCAATATGTCTTCAAAATACTCCATTTTGATGTCACAGTCCTCAGTGTGCTATAACAATGCACCAATGAGTCAGCACAATGCTCAAAGTTCCTTCACAATGCCCCAAAGTACCATCACAATACTCCAATTTGACATTACAATGCACCAATGTGTCATCACAACGTTCCAATGTGACAACACAGTGCTCAGTGTGCCATCACAGTGCCCCAGTGTGT
>NW_008473648.1:0-1191 GCF_000622305.1 Nannospalax galili | reverse complement strand
TAGCAAAGTAATCGTAGCCTGTGAACTCTCCATGAGTTCTTGGCCAGATTTGCACTACTGCTCACATACATATTTTTTCCATTTTATAGATCTTTAAAATTTTTAATTTAATGTTTGTACATTTTATACAACATATTTTGATCATATTTAGATCTCCTTCTCTATATGCACACCTTTTAGAGATTCCCATCCAGACTGATTTCATTTACTCTGTCATATATGTTAACGTCTATTGAGCCAAATTTGTGTCCCCAAATGTCCTTTTAACATCTTCACCTGAGATGAAGGCAAGTTATTCTTGAAATTTTGCCAGGTTTCTTGGTAGCTTATTTTGTTTTTATGAGGGTAAGAGGTTAATGGTTCCCATGAAAGAATATGTTGAATATTATATCCATACCCAAGAAAAAAGAGGGAAACTGTAGAAATTATGTGATTTGGGACTACAGTTGTTATGTTTAAGATTTTAGTGAACAGGTACTTTCTTTTTTAGACAGGTGAGTAGACATTTTTAACACCAGTGACTGTATTTCTCTTGATGATTGCTTAATCATGTCTGACACTGTCTTGACCAGAGTTTCCTTAGGAAAACAGAATGCTTTAGGGATTCAAGCAAGAAGAACTTCAGACAGGGAATCATATGCCCACAAACCTAAGGAAAGAGCTATTAGTAAAGGTCATTTAGAACTGTTGCTGGTTTAGGAAAGACTCAGAAGTGCCAGGATGGTAGGACTCTTAACTGCCAATGCCTTGACAGGGTGGGTTCACACAGGCTGTGTCTCTGTACCTGATCTCTGTACAGGCTGCTTCTCTGTTCCTGTCATTTAGAGAGGAAAGCAGTGGTTTCTGTCTTTTTTCCAAACACCTTGTGAGTACCTAATCCTGATAGACCCAAGTAGAAGCTTTATGTTACAGGAGAATTTGGAAAAACATGGGTTTTAGGCTTCTGAATCCTTTAGATCACTTTTTGTAGGTTCAGTGATAAAATTACACTGATATTCATGTTATCAAGAGCACATGGATAACATATATGTTGTATGTGCTAGTGTATGTTTTCCCTCCAGCACTGGCTTGAGCAATGTTGAAGAAATTAGCATTCTAAATGTTTGCATGTTCATTTTTAGCATGCTGCTTAATTGCAGAGAGGACAAGCTTTGTGTGTGTGTGTGTGTGTGTGTGTGTGTGTGTGTGTGT
>NW_008473647.1:0-1224 GCF_000622305.1 Nannospalax galili | reverse complement strand
GAGTCCAGCGAGGCCGGAGTATGATTTTGCTGCTCTCCCAGGAGTGGGATGATGAGTTGTATATTGGAATTATTTTTATCATTTGGGAACTTCATACATGTATACAAGGTGTTTTGATCAAATCCACCCTCCATTCCTTCCCCTTTAACTCCTCCCCTATCCGCAGCACCATTTTTCCCTCCCAACCTCATTTCACTATTTTTTCAAACCCCTTGAGTCTACTTGGTGCTACCAGTATGTGCCTAGGTACAGGGCCATCTATGGGAGCATAGGGTAGCCTATTGGGGGCCACATCCCTGAAACAAACCTCACTCTCCCTCTGCCAGCTGCTGTCAGTGAATTGCTAATAGCTCCTCCGCTAGGGGTGGGACTTCATGAGCCTTTCCATCATCCAGGCTAAGATTTTGGATGGCTTGATAGTGTATGGGTCTGGTCATGCTGTCACAGCCACTGTGAGATCATGTGTACAAGGGTCCTTCCATGTCAGGGAAACACTGTTTTCCATTAGTCTTCCATTACAACCCCCTGCTCCCTCCTCCCCCTGCTTCTGTGATTATCTATGAACCTTGGTGGAAGGGGTGTAACTTATCAAGTTTGATTTTAAACCCGAGGAATGTTAGAGGATAAGATGTGATGAAGAAAGGGGGAAGGCGAGAGAGGAAATGAAAGAAAATGCTATAAGGGGATTTAGGGTTAGGAGTGAAAATACATTTTTATGAAAACTTTAGCTAAGACTATCAAATATCAAACTCTAGATTATTGCTTATGCACAGAAAAGAAGGAATGGAAAATCAAGGTGAATGGTAGCTACTCCGTTCTTAACCACACCTGAGGCATCAAAGGTGGTTCTGTTACCCTTACACAGTTGGATTGGATTGGTTTAAGTGAAGAAGCACAAGCCATTTTTGTAATAACAGCTAGTCTATGGAAAGCAGTTGTTTGATGGAATTCAGTGATGACTCACATGATACACAAATCAATGCAATTTCAGGAAAATGACACAGAGCTCACTATCTGAAAAACAACATTGTGTCTTAAATTAAATACGGCCTGCATCTCAAATGTAGGTCACTCATTCTCTGTATAAACTCATGTTTTCTTTAAAATCTCACAGCCATGTTCGGTATTAAATGTTATTATCATTTAGTTTAGATTGAAATACTATTTCAAAAGTGTTCACTAAAATTTTTATAAATTGGTAAGCAAAAGGAGAAAGACATGTAG
>NW_008473646.1:0-1221 GCF_000622305.1 Nannospalax galili | reverse complement strand
CACACACACACACACACACACACACACAGCCCCCTGGGGCCCTGCCAGCGCTCAGCCCACAAGGGAAGGTGGATTTTCAGGCGCCTCCCAGGGTGCCATCTGGAGCGACCCTCCCGTCATTAGTAGGATGCTCAGCTGAGCACGTGCTTTTTATTGGGATGAGTATAAATAAACAGCGACAGGAGCCTTGAACAAAATGACCCCCAGAGGAAACCCGATCCTCTGGCAATTACAGCAGTTCTGTTGAGATAATTGCCAGTTGAAGCTGCTGGAGAACTGGGTGCCAGTCCTCACAGGGCGGCAGACAGCAGCCCTGCCCGTCCTGCAGGCCTCCCAGCCTTAGCTCCTTGGGGAAGGCAGAGGGAACACAAAAGCCTGTGACCATTTGTGGTGCATCCAAGAATGAGTTTTCACAGAGGCAACTCGACCCCACTGTGGACAGGGACATCTGGCAATTCCATAGACAGTTTGGTTGTTCTAACTGGCATTTAGTGGGAAGGAACCAGGGATGCTGGTAACATTCTGCAATGCCCAGAATGGTTCCCCACATAGAACCTGCCCAGGCCACAGTGCAGACAGAGCTGAGGCTCCAGGATACCTGAGTCCTGAGAGGAGCATCCTGGAGGGGGAGACAAAAGTCACATATGGACTTAGGAACCCTCTGTTCACCTGAATCCCTGACATACATGAGTTCCTATTAGCAAGTCCCTGGAACTCACTATAAAGTCTAATTGCCATCTACAGTTAGTGAAGGGAAACGCAAACCTGAGCCAGGTTTTGAACAGTTTTAGCCAACCTGCCACACAGCAGAAAACCACTTTCAAATCCGAACTGATGATGAGTCATCACCACAAGCTGGACCGCCACCTACTGTTGTAACGTCCCACAGATCATCTCTAGACCTAATGGGAATGAAGGTAGGAAGAACACAGGTTTGGCTGCCAGTAGATCTGCCATTTTAACCTGCTGCAAACCCTGGGCATGTTATGAAACTCCAAGGACCTTGTTTTTCTCATCTGTAAAATGGGTCCAAAATGTGGCCCATGAGACGACTGATATGATACCATATGTGAATGCCTTCAAATGAGGTCTAGCATATCTGGGATCTTGAGCAACAATAGCCATGGCTGTGATCGCTGCTTCTGAGTTTGAAACTCAGGTGGTAATTTCAATAGGAAAGTGGAACAGTATAGGGCAATGAAGGGGAGTCAAGGGTGGAGG
>NW_008473645.1:0-1224 GCF_000622305.1 Nannospalax galili | reverse complement strand
TGCAGGAATACCTTTGCTCCACAGAAGCCCTAGTCAACCAAATAAAGCCAATGAGTACTCACCCTAAGCTCATCCCCAAGAAGAAATCAAGCAGGGCAGAGGAACTGTTCACATCCAAGCAACCTGGTCCTTACAGCATCTGGCAAACCTAAGGAAAAACAGAACAAATAGCTTGAAGGAGACCAAGCCAGGGCAACTAGGGGCTGAGCCACCTGCATGGCTGCTGTTTACCTGCATTAAGGTTGTTACCAGAGCTCAGAATGAACGGAGGGAACTCCTTGAGCATGGAGAAAAGAGCATTTAAAATCTAACGTAAATGGCAGGGTGGTGGAGCTCGGTGAGATGAAGTTTCCCTCTGCAGACCTGGGGCATCCAGAATTAAAGGTACAGAGAGGGAGGATGGACCAGGAGCCATCCATGGACTCCTCCCTGACCTCTGGCTTCAGGGAAGCTGTAGGAAGGACCAAAATGTATCTCACCACCATCCCTGGTTCCATCACTTCTCTGTCTTCATTTCTTCCCCTGTTTTCTCAGAACTTACCACAAGAACAGCAGCCTCCAAGTTGACCTCCCATTTGTGCTAAGTCTTTTTCTATTCGTTTACACAAACCTAAGTCATAGAAAGCCTTGATTTTTCACTGCATCGAAAAAAGCACTTTTCAATTAAGGAGACAGCACCATGGAGCAGGAATTTTTTTCAACTGAAAGTCACTTATTCTGCCTATATCCGAATATGGTATATCTTAAAAGAAAGAAAGCCTGGTATCACTAGGAACGAGATAGAAAACAATTAGCTGGTGCTCTAACAACCAATAGTCACAGTAAGCTGCTTCTGTAGAAAGCTCATGAGAATAATTGATTTAAGGAAATGCAACTGTCAACAAGTAAAACTGTGTGATTATTTTGTCTGGACTTCCAGCTGAGGACCAATTTACATCAACAAACTCATTATATTTTGTTCAGTTCTTAACAAGTTTATCTATTAATTCATGGGCATGCTCAAACCTGCTAAATGGAAACTTCTGTAAAGCATAAGTATTGATCTGTGTTTCAAAGGCGGCAAAAGTGCCCTGGAGACCAAGGACAGAAACAGTGCAGAGGACCAATTGTGCAGATCCCCCTGGGGAGCAGGATTGTTGTGCAGCTCAAGGCCACCCTGGCTGGGAGAGAGTCTTCCCTCTGTGGTTGTTAGGGTAATCTTGGCACTCAGTGTGGGGCTGGGAA
>NW_008473644.1:0-1224 GCF_000622305.1 Nannospalax galili | reverse complement strand
TCATAGTTCTAGAGGATACTGTGCAAGCTGCTAAGGGAGAAAATCAATCAAAGGTCCAACCCAAGTAGAAAGCCTAATAATCACAATGACTGCCACATCAAACTATCTCTATTGGTGCAGTAGCGGCACTGTTATCTAGGGGATAATCAACCACTATCTAATTGGACTTAAAGCTCTCTCAATGGGAAGGAACTCATGGGTGATACTGTCAACACAGTCAAATACATGTAGGTGGTGAGCTCATAGATCTTAGAGAAAATCCTATCTCTGTCATATATCTAGATAAATGAAATTTCTTACTATAGACTAAATATTGATCTTTATATTTACAGACAAGTATACCATGTACCACTCATCAAAGAAGCTTCCTTTTGCAACAGACGAAGGTTACTTCAGAGTTCCACAGCTGGTCACACACAGAGAACATAAGTCTGAGAGATGCCCAGCCCTAGCTGACACATCTACAATGGAACCTCTACACCTAAGGTTTGTGGAATATAGCAGAACCAGGGGCAGAGAGAATACCAATCCATCTCTCAACTCTCACCAGCCAAACTTCCTCATACAATAAAGTGTGATGCACACAGAAGACCACAACTGATTAAGTTTTAGAGAACAAGAGACTGCAGAGTGTGTGTTCCTGGATAGGACTCCTGTATTAGACTTCACCCATGCATGTCCCAGGAACCATTGCAGAAGAGGGAACTGAAAGATTGTTAAGTGCCGGGGTTGGTGCACGAACATAAGGAAACAGAAGCTTTCAGGCACTGGAAACTTGCTCTTATGAATTCAAAACAATGATGACAGCATGCACAAGACCCATGTCAACTCAATCAGCACAGAAGGAGGGAAATGGACAGTAGGCCCCAACCCTAGCCAAAGAACTATGGGCAACTGATTACTGCTGGGTGAGGCAGAGTAGATCTTTAAGGGAGTGACTCTAGATAGACTGACTAGACTCCGATGATGAACTTGCACTGAGGGACCTGTGGGTACAAATGCTTGACCAGATAGGACTTAACCATATGACAGAATTCATGAAATCCAGTGAGGGGGACTTATAAGGGAGCATGCGTGGGCAGGGGGGTCAAAATTTGCTTAAGATCTATTATGTGGAATGCACAAAAACTGAATAAAAGTATTTTTTTTTAACTTTTTTTGAACCGGGTGTGGTAGCA
Source organism: Nannospalax galili (assembly GCF_000622305.1). NCBI lineage: Eukaryota > Metazoa > Chordata > Mammalia > Rodentia > Spalacidae > Nannospalax > Nannospalax galili. The sequence goes on along the minus strand of NW_008473644.1, from coordinate 46 downwards.
CATGCCTTTAATTCCAGCACTTGGGAGGCAGAGGCAAGCAGATCTC
>NW_008473643.1:0-1224 GCF_000622305.1 Nannospalax galili | reverse complement strand
GGTTAAGAGCACTGACTGCTTTTGCAGAGGACCCGAGTTTGATTCCTAGCATCCACATGATGGCTAACAACTGTCTATAACTCCAGTTCCAGGGGATCCGCCGCCCTCTTCTGACCTCCTTAGGGATTATACAACATGGTGCAATTGTACATATGCAGGCAATATACCCATACACATAAAAATAATAAAATATTTTAAAGAAAAAAGAAAATACTGCAATGAGAAATAAGTTAAAGTATCCACCTTGTTTATTTGAAGAGGATTTGAAAGAGAGGAAGGGACAAACGATACTCAGAGACACTGCTTTGAATTCGGCCATTTGGAGAATCATGAATATCCTCATGGACTTAGTTTTTTAAATGACAAGAGAAGATTCCACTATGGGCAGGAAAAGAGGGGTGACTCTTTGGCTATCTGAAGTGCTGGGTGTTTGAGTTTCATGGAGCAGTTTCAGAATAGTATCAGGAAATCTGAGTCCAGATCATAGATTTTCTCTCTGATATAGTAACATCAAGGTACTGCTAAGAGTTTGTACTACAGTGATACAGTGGGTAATTCTTGATATCATTAATACTGAAGCTCATCACAGCTTTGCAACCTTTTCAAAAAAGATTTATTGGGGCTGGAGAGATGACTCAGTGCTTAAGAGCCATCTGACTGCTTATTGCTCCTGCAGAGAACCCAGGTTCAGTTCCCAGCACCCACATAGCAGCTAACCCCCAGTTCCAGGTGATCCCATGCCTTCTTCTGGCCTCCTTTGGCACCAGACACACACATAGTGCACTTAACATGCATGCAGGCAAGATATATAAATAAAAACTTTTAAAAAATCAGCTTTATTAAGATATATGCAGGTGCAGTAATCCATATTTGTAATCTCAGCTACTCCGGAGGATGACAGGTTCAAAGCCTGCCTGGGTAATTTACTGAGACTGTCCCAAAATAAAATTGTATAAAAAGAATGGGTAATATAGCTCAGTGGTCAGAGTGCTTGCTTAGCATGCACAAGTCCCTGGATTCAATCTCTAGTACCACACATGAAAATAATAGTAATGGTAATTTATATACTGTAAAATGTATCCATTTACAGTGCATAATTTAATGTTTTTATAATCTATAATCTTATTAAAACATTTCAATAGGAAAGAAATAATTTTATTCCTTTAAAATTTTTATTTATTTTTATTTTATGTTATTCCTTCATGTGTTTAAGTGCACCCATGC
>NW_008473642.1:0-1224 GCF_000622305.1 Nannospalax galili | reverse complement strand
GCCTGGAAAGGCTGCTGCAAGAGCTGATTGACAGGGAGGAAAAGGGCAAGGATGGGGTGGAAAGACGTTTTGCAAACAGCAGCAGAGAATCCATGCACTTACAAAATGGAGAAGAGGAGAGAGGGCAAAAGTTATTATGGTCCATGTGAGACGTGAATGATGTCACAGACTTCAGGGGATCATGAGAGACTTGGAGAGCAAAACGGACGGAGGGGGTAGATATCAAAATTTTATTTGGACCTGATAAGTTTAAAGCATTCAGGTGAGGTTGTACACAAAGTAATTGAACAAAGAAACCTGAAGCCTTCCAGAAATATCAGTTGAACAGGAGCTGGAGTCAAAGGAGTATTCTACTAGCTGGCTGGTATAAAGAAATAGTGGAGAAGAGCTGATCCTAAACAGGACTTGATCCTAAATTTGTCTCTAGATTTGAAGCTGAAAAGTCACTGGAATAATTAAAAAATATTATCTGTGTGCGTGTGTGCATGCAAATCCCCTTCCCTGTGCACGTGTGTGTGGAGGCCATTTGGGTGTCCTCCTCAATTGCTTCTCTACCTTACTTTTTGAGTCGAGATCTCTCACTGAACGTGTCCCTTAGCATTTCTGCTATGAGTACCTTGGATCCACCTGTCTCCATGGCCCCTGTGCTGGGTGTTATAGATGTACAACTATGCTTGGTTTTTCACAAGGTCCTGGAGATCTGAATTCAGGTCCTCATGCTTGCTCAGCAATCTGTTTTACATGCTGAATCATTGCCTCAGCCCTGTTATTTTTCTGAGAAAGAGTCTCGCAGTGCAGCTCAGGCTGGCCTTGATCTCAAAGCAATCCTTCTACCTTAGCCTCCCCAGCGCTGGGATCACAGGTGTGAAACACCACACCTTGGAGATTTTCTTCTAATGAGTATCCTCTGAGGTTCTTGCTGAGGCTAGCTAAAAATACAGGTGGCTGGTGGCAGGACTGCCAGTTTTGGCTGAAGATCAGAAGTGAATATGGTGTAGTCTTTGACCATCTTGTTTCTAAATCTTTTTACTGCTAACACCTGTTAAATGTTTCCAGCCTCCTTGTGACAGAGAAAACAGCTTGAGGTGACTTGGAAAATTTATACATCCCCAGGGCCAACACCTCAACCATCAATGCCCAAAGAGCCCCCAGTTTTCCTACCAGGGTTTGGGTCCCCAAATCCACAAACAAATTGCTCTGCATAGACATTTGGAAAATACATGC
>NW_008473641.1:0-1224 GCF_000622305.1 Nannospalax galili | reverse complement strand
TTTTTTTTAACACTTAGATTAAGATTAGAAAAATGTGAATGCAGAAATAAAAAAATTGAAAAATAAATTGGCATTGTACTAAAATATGCAAATTTACTTGTTGAATAGCTAGTGCATGAATTCACATTTAACAATGCTGAAGGTTTGGAGAGAGGCAGGACCTTCCCAGAGGGCCTTCACCTTGGAAACCTAACACTCCCACCTTGGTCCTCTCAGCATGCTCCACATTATCTGAAAGCAGATTTCCCAGGTCTGACCAAGGACACACAGAGACCTAGAAAACACTGGAGAACAGTGGCTTGAAATTGTTCTAAGTAACTCAGGGTTACCATAGTGATGTCTTGGGAAGATTTTAAATCATTTCATGGCTTAAGTAAAGCCACCAGGTTCTGGCTTTGAACCTGAATCTCCTTAAAGATGCCTGTTTCATTTTCATTTCTATATACTTGGACTCTATATATAACTTCATTTTTAGCATCTACTAATAACAAGAAAAATATAAACTGTTATTTTCGATATTTGCCACTGTATATTCCCTTAGTAGCGATAATTTCGATGGAATTATTTTTAACATCAAACATATGTAGTTTATGCCTTCAAAAGAACCTATAACTATGTGTCCTAGGGCTGGTATACTTTAAGAAGCTTCTATTGAAATTCAAGGGGCATCCTACCTGAGTGACAAAGGACTGTTTAGAAAGCCACTTGAAGAGCCTTGTTCAATGCACGTAGTGACCACAGCCTTGGCCAAGACATGTTCTGATTGGGGGCATGAGAAGAAGAGTGTCCTTAATACAGAACAAGGTACGTATCTCAGCCTGGGCACTGGGCAGGAACGCATTATTAAAGCACTATTAAAATCACTGAGTGTTAATAAAAAGTTCTATAAGTTTCTACTGTAAGCACTTCTTCCAATGTTCAATTTTCTATAACTAAGCGAGAACACAATACACCATGACAGAATTTTGAGAAGACCCTCTTGTACTGGGCAGCCTTGAGTTAAAGGCATACAGCGTTGGCACCAGAGTTTTTATATAAATTTTTAATGTATACATTTTAATTGAAATTTTGTACATTTCATACAAATCATCTTAATCTTTATATCGCCTCCCCCATCCACACCTTCCTATAGTCCCCTCCATTGGATTTCATGCATTCTGTCATATATGTTAAGGCTCACTGAGTCAAGTTAGTGTATCCAGATGTCCCTTGCTGCAAGTTCAT
>NW_008473640.1:0-1222 GCF_000622305.1 Nannospalax galili | reverse complement strand
TAGCTGCCATGTAGGTGCTGGGAATTGAACCCAGGTCCTCTGCAATAGCAGTCAGTGTGCTCTTAACTGCTGAGCCATCTCTCTAGCCCCAAGAACATAAACTCTTTATAGGAGTTAGCTTATTTTAAAAAACAGTATCCAAGATGCTAAATTTCATACAATATAGTATACAATGTAACATACAAGAAACTACATTAAATGGCTGTTTATACCTGTCTGTCTATAAAATGAAGTTTTAGTGTAATTTCTCTTTGCTACTCCGGATATGCATAAGCAGACCCTGGGGTGGTAACTCACTGAAGCTACAGCCTCACGGCAGCAGAGTGCTTTGGAAGAGTGGTATCATCACAGCACAGGATTCTTCATTCCGTGTAGTCATAGCTTTTGGATTCCTGAGTCAATGTACATCAAGAAGTGTCTGATTTGATGAGCAGAGAACAGCATCTTAGGAGAATTTAGTGGGCACATAAGAAAGCCACTCTCAGGTGGGGGAGGGGGAGTCAGGTCTTGATCCCAGCTCCACTCAGAGAGAAGCTTTCATCTTTCACAGTGAGTGTATAGGCTTCAAGATGACAAAATGCTGGTGCCGTCCTCCCCTCGCCCAGCCTTTGCCTCTTTCACCTCCTCCAGGATCATCAGCACAGATAACGTGTGAAAGTGAGGCAAGGGCAAAGGAACATTATTATGAGAGCTGGCAGCTTTGGTTCTTTATCTCAGGATGCTTCTTCTCATCTTCATACATGTTCACGGCACCTCATGGTCATCAGCATCCGGTTACGAATATAAAGGAAACTCCAATATCCCTGGCATCAAACCTCACAACCCCTGTACTTACAGACTAGCCGGGAGGAGGCAGCCCATCTTCAGTCTTCTCAAGGCTTCCCTTGTGCAAACACATGTGGGTCTGATCTCAGGCAGCCAGACAAGAAAAGGAAAGAGTCATTGGTCCTGATGTCATTTTGGCAGTTCTCAGCTGTCATACCCTAAAGGCCTGGTGACCAGGTCAGAGGATGGTGGCAGATATGAGCTGGCTGCCCAAGTACATATCCAAGCCTTTAAAATTCAATGTTGCTGTCCTAGCATCTGGTACAGATGGCTGTGGTACAGTGATTTCACAAAAAGTAAACAGAATGCTCATTTGTTGAATGCTGCTTTTCTGAATGTAAACATTCTTACCGAATCTCATATGAATTATTTCCTGTGCTCCTTTGAAAAAAAAAAA
>NW_008473639.1:0-1224 GCF_000622305.1 Nannospalax galili | reverse complement strand
TAAGAAGGGGAAGGGAAATGGATTGAAGGCTACAGTGGATTTAAGAACACCTGAAATTATTTGTGCCTTTTCCTGTGAGGTGGATAAATGTGGACTGACCGATAGAATGTAGCAGAAGCTACCTGTGTTCCTGCTCGGCTTGGTCTGGAGAATCTGAGCATGCTTTTACTTGCTGCTGCTGGAACACTGTAACCCACTCTGGAAGGAGCCTGGGCCAGACTGTGGGAGGCTGGAAACATGGAGAGAAGAACCCAGCACCATATCCAATAGTTGGCCAGTCCCCGGCTTACTCAGTCAGCATCTGAAGATGCATGAGGGAGCCCCAGTAGAGATGTGAGTCAAGTCTGCCCAGATCATGTAATGGCCCAAGTGAGTTCAATCCAAGCAACTGACCTTCAGGACTGGTGGCTGTATATAGTCAGTAGCAGTTGAGAAGACTTGCCTTGGAGCAAAAACCAACATGGCCCTATAATGTCCAAGGGTTTACAGGAAATTCTTCCTTGTTTATAATGTCAATGAATCTTTTAAGTGTCTTATGAATACTTCTAACTGTATTTTAATTTTTTAAGATACCCAAGGTCTCTGGTAGAGAAATATGGCAACTACCAAATTGAAGAGCACATGACTGGGAGAATGTGGTTTGTATAAAACTCTTTACAGAAGGCTTCCTGGAGGAAGAGAGAAGAGATCTGAGAGTTGAGGTGTAAGGATGTGTGTTGTTGAGTAATTAGTAAACGTTCATTTGTATACTTATAAAACTTGGATCACTTGAACACTTGGAAAATATTGCCTCCATAATTCCTGTACTTGAATTTCAAAATAAAGACAATAGGAGGAATCCATTTCCTTCCTGACAGTCTGAGCTTGTCTGTCATAGTCATGACTCCTGAATCTGTAACACTCCTCAGTGCTTTTCAGACTTACATGTCATTTCAGGATTTCATAATATTTTACATTCAAAGCTCTTCACATGTCCTATGACTATTAATATTTGGTTCATTTGGCTAAGATGTACTCTAATTCCTTAATGAGAACCAATAAACAGAATAAATTTAAGTCTCTCTAAATTACGTGCAAACATAAACCTTGTGGTGCTGAGTTTCCATGAAGTAATTTAATCTTGAAATTTACAATGGGAAAATTGTACTCACCCCTACTGTGCTTTTCATCAACAAGTTGATTATGGGGCTGGAGAGATGGCTCAGTGATTAGAGCACTGGCTGC
>NW_008473638.1:0-1224 GCF_000622305.1 Nannospalax galili | reverse complement strand
TGGTGGTTGTCAGGTTCTCATCGGAGTATTCTTTTCTGTAAGAAACTTGACGTCTAAAAAAATAGGAGCTCTGGGAAATACTTCTATGTTAAAATGGTTGTCTACCAGGTGTGAGGTCCAGAGTTCAAATCCCAGCTCCACATGTGCCACCCCAAAAACGATAAACATTTTTTTCAAAGAAAAATAAATATTCTTCCATTCGTGGAACTAAAACATTCAATACCTGATCAATTCTCTTCTTCGGCAATTTACATAATCTATTCTAGAACTATGAGAGCTAGTTTTCAGGGAGGAGGCTTTCAGGACAGTTCCAGCTCCATTAATCCAATTCCTGCGTCCAAAGTACATCCTGTCTTCAGCAATGGAGGTAATCAAGGACTGTGGCAATACCTGTGTTACAGAGTTGCACAACTGGTCACACACAGAGACTATATGTCTGAGGGATGCCCAGCCCTAAGTGACACGACTGTGGTGAAACCTATACACCCGAGGCTCATGGAACATAGTGGAACATGGGGTAGAGAGAATATTAATACATCCCAAAACTCTCCCCAGTGAAGCTAGTCAGGTCCCCCCTAAAATGTCCTCACTCATAAGGATGCTCTCATGTTGATCATGCCCCAGACCCAACTGTACAAGGTGGTCATGACAGGAAGGCAGAGCCAGAGATGAATGAACAGAACAGTGAAGGTGGAATTAACCATCCCCCATAGGCAGGCTGGTTATGGAAAGGTGCAGGAAGAGGAGCCATAAACTCCCAACGTGGATGAGTGGACCATGAGGGGCTGTGAGCACCATTAAACGTTGTCCCCGTGAGACAAGGGATTAAAGATTGGCCGCAGCATTTAATTTTCATGCCCTCGTGGTTTCTATTACCAAGTCATTATGGAATGTCCTACGCACTCTGATCTTCCTGGTGAATCTCACCAGCAAGGTAAGAAGATTCCTAACTTCATATGTTTTCATTTCTCTCCAGGATGCTAAGTCATGCTTCTCTGATTTAATTATTACTTCAGTTATCATAAAATACTATATCTGGATCCTGATTTCTTTGAAGGCTTTACAAACAAATGATCATACCTATTCCTTGTCAAATCTGTATATTGCTATAGAAGATGAGATAAAGTAAGGGATGAAGAGGCACAGGGAGAAGAGAGAGGGAAAGAGGTTGTGGTGGGTCCCCAGGTGTACCATCCCTATGTAGAGAATACAGTGGGTCCCCAG
>NW_008473637.1:0-1192 GCF_000622305.1 Nannospalax galili | reverse complement strand
TGTGTGTGTGTGTGTGTGTGTGTGTGTGTGTGTGTGTTTTGAATGTGTGTGGCATGTCTTTCGGCAGTGGTTTTACTCAATCAGAGTGTCTTTGAGATCATTTTGTGTTACTATAATGGCTCTAGTTTGTTCATTTTCAGTACTTTGTAATACTCCACCTTACAAGTCACCCTAAATTTACTCAGCTATTGCCATGATAAGCAATGGGGCCGTGACCACCCATGCCTGTGTTTCCTTGAGCTCAGTGCATGGTTTCTTCAGCAGACATTGCAAATTGGAATGTCTGGGTCAAAGAATAAGCTAATTTTTAGTGTGAAATGACATTGCCAAACCAAATGGCTTTGTTATAAGCTTTGTAAATATGTCATTAACTTGCTGTCAGCTAAGTAAATAAAATTTGTAATAGGTGGTTCTGTGAAATTTCGATGTTACATTCGTTCACTAAATGTTTATGAAACATTGAGTCTGGGCCAGAAACTGTGATCAGGGCTGGGAGTGTTGATCTATTTCTGGATTCTCCTTTCACATGCAGTCCTGCTTCTTGAAAACACTGGATGGGCCAGACACAGAGTGCTCAGCCAGAGCTGGCTGCATTGTGTTTCTCTCTTGCTTGCTTCACTGACCCAAGTAGCTGGTGTCTCTTTTACTTCAGAGAGCTTCTGTCACAACTACTTGTTCAACACTTGGTCGGCACTGATTCACCCTTGCTTTCCTAATTATCTCTCTGTGCTTAACCTTAGGATAGCTATGGCTGAGCTGTACTGGGCTATTGTTATTAATGCTTGGGATCCTGGGGCAACAGGTAAGGCTTTTGATACCATTTTTCACTTTCTACTGTGATGAAAAACACATACACAAAATCTATCTTCTTAACACAATTTTGAGTTTAGCGTACCGGACTCATGGCATGGCAGGTCTGTTGAACTTCTGCCTCTTGCTTGACTGAAGCTCTCTCCATTGGATCATACTCTAATTTTCTTTTCTGTTGCTGTGATAAACATCATGACTAAAAGCAACTCGGAGAGGAAAGAGTTCATTTCAGTTTGCAGGCTATAGCTCTTCATTCAGGGCAGACGGGGCAGGAACTCAAGGCAGAAGCCTGAAGCAGAAACTGTGGAGGAGTGCTGCTTACTTACTGTCTTGTTCCCAGGTTCACGGTCAATTGACAGACATGTTCAGGCCCACCTGTCTG
>NW_008473636.1:0-1224 GCF_000622305.1 Nannospalax galili | reverse complement strand
AGGTCCTCTGCAAGAGCAGCCAGTGCCCTTAACCACTGAGCCATCTCTCTACCCCATCAGCTACCTTTCTTACAGTTCAGGCCCACCTGCCTGAGGATGGCACCACCTGAAGTGGGCTGGGCCCTCCTACATCAGTTAGTAATCAAGAAAATGTCCACAGGCCAGTCTGATGGAGGCTATTCCTCAGGTGAGGTTTCCTCCTCCCAGGTGACTCTAGTTTGTGTCATCTTGACAAAAACAAACCAGAAGAGGGTAGTGGATTCCAGATCTCTACATAGTGAGTTCCAGGCCAGCTGAGGCTACAGAGAGACCGTGTCTCAAAAGACATCCTTCCCCGTGTGGTATGGAATGGCATGCCTCCTTGCCATCACGGTATGTGTGCTGTCCCTGCTGTGGGTGATAAGACATGCTCTGAGGCTGCTCCATATGCAGGTGGACTGCCCATGGGGGCATCCCAGGGTAACCATCTTCTATGTGTCATGTGTCCTTAATGACCATGTGAGTGTAGGGGCATTCCCCAGATGGCTGATGGACTGCAGAATACACTGCAGTCTCTGAAAGCGGAATGAGTGTGACAGGACAGTGAGCAGGCCGAGCGGCAGTCATAGAGCCTTTGATGTGGACAATGAGACACCAACCAAGGCTTAGCTGTCTGCCTGGAAAGAACGTGCCCCCATAAGGGAGGCGTTACAATGAGAAAGGGACATGTGGATGGCATTTTCCACATTAGCCTCTGAGTCAGCAGGAAAGGTGGGAAGGGAGAGGCAGCGGGCAAGGGAGTGAGGGAAGACTCCACAAGTCTGACCTTTAACACAGTGGGAGGGAAAAAGCCATGACTCGGCATACACAGGGGCCCGAATAATGTTCCCTACAAGAAACCGTGAGAATAAGGGAACTCTCTGCCTGTGAACGGCTTGGACTGGGAAAGCCTTTTAAATAGGAAATGAGAGCCTGCTGGGGGCATGGGAGGGACAGGCTCCACCTGCTGTGGAAGCAGAGGAGCTGAGTAACGTAACTGCCCAGCTGCTCTGGTTTGCTTTTCTGATGCCGATAAACACCATGACGAAAAGCAACTTGGAGAGGGATTTATTCCATCTTACAGGTTACAGTCCATCATCGAGGGAGGCCAGGGCAGGAACTCAAGGCAAGAGCTTGAAGCAGAAACCACCACTTGCTGTCTGGCTTCCCCTGGCTTGCTAGGCTATCTTTCTTATACAATCCACA
>NW_008473635.1:0-1224 GCF_000622305.1 Nannospalax galili | reverse complement strand
GGAACATTCCCTGCAGCAGTGATTGTAACACCATCTGTTACAGTTTACTCCTTATAGATTGTCCCAAGTTAGTCAGCATTTGCTTTTGACATTTTACATTTCCATTAGTGCGAGAGGAAATATTTTAAATATAAAATATAAAGACAAGCTGCACAACAGCACTCATATGTGACCCTTACGCCTCTGTCAGAGATGGGAAGGACATTGGAGGGTCACGTGAAGCTCCTGCAGAGGAGCCGGGCTTTGCTCTGAAGACTCACATTGCTGTTTAAATGTATTCATATTTCTTTGTTGTTTGGAATCAAACCCAAGGCCTTGTGCATGCTAGGCAAGCATTCTACCACTGAACATACCCCTCACCTTTGTCTGTTTGAGAAAATATTCTGTGGCACAACTTGAAGCACCTGGCACATGTGTCCCAAAGCTCATTATCCAGCCTTCAGGGTAGGACACAGCTATATCAGAAGATGACGGTGCTTCCTGCTGTTTCTTCCCTTCCATTCCAGGTGGCCTGTGCTGAAGGGAACCTCTATGTGCTGACAGTGCCTCAACTGCAAGTGGTCTCCAGAGTGATTACATTTCCTCACCTCTCTGTTAACCTCACATGCTCTCCTGACCAACAGTGGGTTTTTGTGTCTCCACAAGATTCAGACTCGGGCCCAAAGGTCAGTGCCTGGGAACTTTGTCCATGGTAAGCCTAAGCCAGTAGAAGGAGGCTAGAAGACCTGGACTGTGAGACTGTGTGATGTGGATGCTCAGGCTGCTTTTCACAGGATCAAGTCCTCAATCTAGACAAGAGCTTCCTGCAGGAAGCTCGGCCCTTGCCCTGTCTCTGCTCTTTTCTGGCTGCTGTGCTGTGAATTCTGTACTAGATAGGGTAAAGATCAGTTTTGAATAGCCTTGGACTTGAGCATCTCTCCACCAGGATGCTCATAAAGAGCCATTTGGTGAACTGAAGATTCGTTGATGATGATGGTGGAGTGAGGCCCACTACAGATGCTGGACTGAGCATCTGATGCCTGGGTTGGGGTGCAGCAGAGGAACATAGTCAGGAGAGACACTGTGTGAGTCACAGAGACTTGTTCCATGATTTATAAGCACAGAGATGTCCACAGGATACACATGCCTGAGGTGAAGCACCTGTTGAATGTTAGGACCTGAACAGGAAGTTAGGCTACAGTGGAAAGAACAAGAGCTATTGGAGCACAGTAATGGAGCAGGGAC
>NW_008473634.1:0-1224 GCF_000622305.1 Nannospalax galili | reverse complement strand
CTTCCTTCTTTCCTTCCTCTTTCCTTGTTTGATGCTAGTAATTGAACCCAGAGGACTTACCACTTCCTATGCCTTTAGCCTAGAATTCTTCATTTTAACTATGATGCTTTGCTTAGACCATGTGATAGAAAAGGGAAATGGGTGTCTTATCTACTTAAGGTCAGCCAGCTCATGTGCCTGTGTAGTTGAAAACAGACATGATGTGCTTCTATTTTTTTATCTAGGAAAGAGAAGCCTGGATAAGTGTTGCATGCTTCTAAGGCACCTTTTATGGTATATTCTTGGGTAGTCTTGATGAGTCATAATTTTTAAGCAATTGTGATAATACCCAAATTCAACAATGATTGCACTAGCACAGGAATGCCCAATACGTTTCACTAACCAGTAGGCTGTTCTGACTGAGTGGTAGGTGGTCTAGTCATGTATCTTCAAGTTTTTATGAGCTCTGTTGGGAAGGGCGATTAGCGTTGGGCTTCTGGGGGTAAGCTGACCATTAGAAGCAGTGTGAGTCAGTGAATGAGATGAGTTAGGATAACAAAGAATAGACTTGGTTCTAAAGACAGACAATTGGAGGGGCCTCTGAAATCACAAGAGGGTGATAGGGCAGATGAAAAGCACAGAGAAACAGGAGGGCAACATACAGCTGCAGAGGCAGCTCCCTGGTGCAGGGAAGGAATCAGAAACCTTATACAAAAGGAAAGATGTGTGGCCCCAAGAACGGCAGTCTGCCCATGGGACAAGTTCAGCTGAGGGGTTTGGTGAGACAGTGATTGCACCTGTGTGACAGGTCAGCAGTCAAGAAGAGGTTCATTCTGTCACTCCTCATGTCTTTGAGGGTATGTCTAGACATCTTGAGAGGGAACTCACCTTTTAAGACTGGGCTACCTGGAGACCCAAGAGCAAGGAACAATCATGTCAAGATTGATTCAGGCAGTCCTAGAGAGAGATGGCTGACAAGCACACGCCAGTCAGGAAGAAGGAGGCTCAGTTGGACAGTGAAGGATAGAGTAATCAATAGGCCTATCATCTGTGACTAGGATCTGACTCCATCACCTGAGGTTACCTAGCAGAGTCTGATAGCACTGAGCCTGAGGTCAGTGTGTGGCCCAACCTCTCAGCAGCTGTCTGCTATGAATTTCACTGTTGGCAGCAACGAGCGTGCTGAAGCCCCAGTGGAGTACTTGATTTCTGTACCCTCATCTGTCCTGCAGGGTGGACTTAAAC
>NW_008473633.1:0-1223 GCF_000622305.1 Nannospalax galili | reverse complement strand
CAGCCCTGACGTCTCTTCTTACACGCTGATCTCCTGGGCACTCACTTGGGCTTCATCACGCTCCTGTGACCCCCTAATAAGCCCAGCCACACTGAGGGCTAAAGCTTCAACACAGGGACTTTGGGTGGCTCAGTTCAGCTCAGAGCAAGGGTCCCGCCTGTTTGTTTGGGGCGTCCCTGGGCATCTTGAGGAAAGCTTCTTGGTGGCTGACACGGTCCATGCCGCCCCTCCGCAGGGGTTCGTTTGCTCATTTTCCTGTGGTGATGGGATCGGAAGACCCCAGAAGGGCTGTGTGACTTGATGTCACACCACCAAGGTGGCTGAGTGTAGCTGCTGACCTGGGCCACCTGGCTGAGACGGAGCTTGGGAGGCTCCTGGTTTGCCACTCTTTCCCCTTCTCTACATTGACTTTTGGAGGGTGGCAACTACATGCACACCCCATAGTTAAGAAGTGGGAGTTTATGTTCCACATCCTATAGGGTAAGGTGTCTGCTTAGATTAGTCCTGTTTACTAATCAGTTATTTATTTCTTTATTCAATCCTGTTTTAGAGGATGATATTAGAAACCCAGACCCGGGTCTCTGCACTTTGCTCGTTGCTCCCGGGGCGGTGCTGTCTGAGTGAGGAAAGTGTATATCTGCTCCCACTACAAATATTTTCTTGACAGTCATCTGTGTTAGCATTAACCTAAGCAGGAGCCCCTAGAGATGCCTGCACCTTGAACCCATCACCATGTGAGTGTTTCTCCTGCCTCTTGTTTTTATGTAACCCCTTATAATGACCAATCTTGGTTGCCAACTGACACAGTTGGGAAAGGGGAACGAACCTCCACTGAGAAATTTCCTCCATCAGATTGATGTGAGAGTGCCCAGCCCACCGAGGGTGCAGCCATCCCCAGGCAGATGGGCCTGGGCTGTGTAAGAAAGCTAGCTGAGCGAGCTCGGGGTCAAGCCAGTGAGCAGTGTTCCTCCACGGTCACTGCTTCAGCTCCTGCCTCCGGGTTCCTACCCTGAGTTCCTGCCTTGGCGTCCCTCAGTGATGCACTGTGACCTATAAGATGAAATAAACCCTTCCTTCCCCAAGGTGCTTTCAGTCAGTTTTTCTATCACAGCAACAGAAAGCAAGGTAGGACACCTCTGACCCCAGGAAGGAGGAAATGAGGGTTCTGGCTCCGAGCAGTCATCACTCACTCACTTACTTCCCACACATGGACATAACAGGAC
>NW_008473632.1:0-1224 GCF_000622305.1 Nannospalax galili | reverse complement strand
GAAACAGTTTCCAGCTGTGCAGAAGTCTCTGTGTTAAGACCAGTAGCAGCGTTTGGCAAGAGTAAGAACACTTGTCATATGGTGAGATTTCCATGCTTGGGCTCACTGTCTGAGCATTTGGTTGTGAATTCGGAAGAAGGGGACCCTGCTGAGACATTGATTCTCTTCCCCAGCCACATCAGGGCAAATGATCTTGGGTCTGTCCAGTACATAGGTGCTGACTTGCTACAGGTAAATAACAATAACAAGAGAAGATTCAAAACCCAAAGTTAAACAGAGTGCAGCCCGTTGAATTCCTATCTGGGTGAACTGACAAGATTGAAGTTGCACTGAGCAATATTCATTTTGAGGTATAAACGGTGGGTTCCTGTTTGCTTTTTGAACGCACCTCTGTTCTGAGCCCTGCCAGCTTTTTGCGTTGTATTATGACCTGAAGGTTCGTGTTCACTTATGTTAACAAGTTCATAGGTTTCTGTTGTCATCTGGTTTGGTCTATTTTGTGTTCTTTTGAGTTTGTTTTTCTTGAGACAGGGTCTGGAACTTGTGATCCTCCTACCACAGGAGTGCTGGGATTACAGGTGTGCTCCACCATGCCCTGCTATACAAGTTGATGTTGAAGTCATAATTCTCAGTGTGGCTGTGTTTGGAGATGGGACCTGGGGCCTCTAAGCAAGCAATTAAGCTTAAGTTGAAATGAGGACATAAAAGTGGATCCCTGACAAGATAGGATTAGTAGTCCTCCTCTCAACTCACAGAACAAAAGAACTAAAAAATGCTGAGTCAGCCTGGTCTACACAGTAAGGTCCAGGCCAGCTGGGGCTACAGGGAGGCCCTGTCTCAAAAAAAGAGAATGGGCCCATCTTCAGTCAGACATAGATGGAAGAGGGGCTCATGGGGCCTTACTGCTGGCTGAACTATTTGCTACTGGTAGATGCAGAAGAAGGGAAATCATTGCCTTTAGTTATATATCCACTGGTGACCTCACCAGGCTCCAATGGATAGTCCTAGTCCAAAGGTCACAAGACAAAATCAAAAGTCATAAACCTGGGAAAGAGGCTAGTAGAGATGTGAGAGGGTTAGTAGGGATGTGTGAGGGTTAATAGGGACGGATGAGGGTTAGTAGGGATGTGGGGGAGATAAGAGAAGGTTTCAGGGAGTGATGAAAACGCATTATAAACATATATGAAGTTGTCAGATAAAATTAATTGATAAAAAGAAAAAAAA
>NW_008473631.1:0-1224 GCF_000622305.1 Nannospalax galili | reverse complement strand
TTTGAACCAGTAGGAAACAAGACTTTATATATATATGTGCACACGATAGCACTGTACTCGCACCCTAGAGAAAGATGATCTTTACAGCACATTGTGTCTTATAGTTTTGCTCTTTTTACGGTTTCCCTTAGATATGCTAAATTTAGGGAGAGTGAGAATACAAAAAGATGGTAAAGAGGAAGAAGATGGGAACTTACAATATGAGATGAAAAGCACAATCAGATTAGAAATCTAATACAGAAATGTAGGACAATGATAACTTTCTTCATTCTTTAAATGTATTTTATTGCAATGCTCAATCTACAAACATTACACACCTATTAAATGCCTTTGTATTTGGTAACTGATTCATTTATTCTATTCCAAGCTCCAACTAACTCAATTTATTTATTAACATTTATAGAGATTACAGCTGCTCAAAGATCAGAAATTCTTGGTCAAGATACTCCAAAATTGTTTCTCTGTAATATTCCAGGTAACAGAAAGGTAGTTAAAGGGTCCTCACTGAGGCCTTAGCCTCAGTTTTTTACGTAAACAATGGAAGCAGTATTCTAACCTTGCTATGCTGAAGGTTATAGTAACTAAAATAAGTATGTTAATAACACTTGCAAGAGTTGAAAGAACAACGAACAGTCAAAGAAAAAAAATGTTAGGTAGTTGGTTGATAATTGAAAGTGAAAAATGTTAAATCATTTTGAAGCATATCCATACAATGTCCATCAAGAGAATACTGTTTTACCAGTGTCTTGTCACTGGGATTCAACTTATTCTATAAAAAAGTTATGAACTGTATTGAGCATCTATCTTTAAAAATGCATTCATGACACACCTAAGAAATGCGTCTATTCCTTATACACACAGCTGTGTTCACTATATCACAATGTCTGCTCGTTGGCAGCTTTTCACAGTACTGACCATCACACTTTCTCTTCTTGAGTTTCAAGCCTCTCCGCTGATCCTCCCTCTTATGTGTTCACTTCTCCTGGATTTCTATTCTTCTCTGTATTCCTTAACTGGAAGTTCTCAAAGAAACAGTTGCTGTAATACTGTGAGGCTCTTAACATGAAGCCACACCCTCTGCAGCCATGAGAAAGGACGCATATCATGGCGGCTCTACTTTATAATGGCTGTGATCTTTCCCTTCTGATTCTCTGCTTCCTCACGAAAGCTACCTGGGGCAAGAAAACGGAGGGCTAAGAAGATGAATGCCATTTGTACTTCTGC
>NW_008473630.1:0-1224 GCF_000622305.1 Nannospalax galili | reverse complement strand
GCTTCTCCCATAAACCTTTTGTAACACTGGTCCTGTCAACTGATTATGAGAAGGGGTATGGGGCTGTTTTAGTGTGCTTCTCTGTTGTTTTTGTTCAGTGTTCTTTCACAGAAACAGAGAAGTCCAGGCAGGAGGAACTCAAGGGAAGAACCTGGAAGCAGAAACAGAAGCAGAGACCATGGAGGAATGCTGTTTACTGGCTTAAGTACCCTGACTTTCTCAACTACCTTTCTTTTACAGCCCAGGCCCACCTGCCTAGGGATGACATTGCTGACAGTGGACTGTGCCATTAAACATCAGTTAGCAATTAAGAAAATGTCTCACAGACATGGCCATAGGCCAATCTGATGTGGAAAATTCCTCAGTTGAAGTTCCCTCATCCAAGTTCACTTGAGTTTATGTCAAGTTGACAAAAATTAACAAACCCAGGCTGAATCTAGAAGGATTATATATATGCTTTCAATGAGGAGAGAAACTGGACTCTATGCATTTTGTGATAATGTTCTCCTAGGAGCATTCTTTGCCATGCTGCATTAGCCACACCTACAATGCTGGGGAATATGGACTCCATGGAGTCTTCTATTAACGAGTAAGTCAAGTGGGTGTGTCTACCCATTATACTGGATACTAAGGAAACCAGGCTTACTAAAAGTGTGGTTCTAATATCCCTGGTTCTCTGATAACTGAATTACTTATATCTTGTTGTAAGTTAGCAAAGCAAAAAGAAGAAGGAATGAAACAATAAAATTAGGAATCACTTTCCTTGCTTCTGTGTTCAATATTTTCTTTTATTATTTTGTGGTGAATACTTACAGTGCAAGAGGATCTTGGCTCAGTGTCCATATGCTTCAGCACCTTATATCCCACCTGAAGCCCTAATCTCCTCACAATGACGTCACAGGCATTTCTGTCTAGAATCAGTTATAATTAGAGCTCAAGGTGAAAACTCAACAGCAGGAACAGATGGACCTGTAAGAAGCAAATTGTCTGTTCACATGCAAATTTCATCAGCACTAGAAGACTGAAGAAAACTGTAAGAAATAGGAACTCAACCCCCAAATAAGACTAATGATTCCTCTGTGTTATGTGGAAGGGTTCATTGGAGTCAGATGCCCTTCAGAGCCCACCAGAAAAGACTTCCCTATTCATCAGGAGCTGCAGAGGTAAAAACTACAGTAGCTAGGCCACTGAAATTCATAGACGCTGGTTTTTAGTGTGTGTGTG
>NW_008473629.1:0-1223 GCF_000622305.1 Nannospalax galili | reverse complement strand
CCATGTTGCTCCCTCTCCCCAACTAACTCTCTCCAACTAACTGTCCACAGTTAAGTCTCCAAAATGGGCTCTGCCCCTTCCTCCAGCTCTTACAATCTTTCCACCAATCTTCCGCAAAGGTTCCTGAGCCTTGGAGGGGGTAACAGATGCAGGGAGATCTCTCTTTTATCATGACAAAAGCTACAAGCACCCACATAGAAAGATGTGACCAGAGGTCTACTGTGAGCCAGCTGAGCTAGGGATGGAGACAGGAGACTCCTTGAGACTTGCTGGCTACCAGTCTAGTTCTAAATTCAGTCAAGGCTCCTGTCTCAAAGGGATAAGACAGGGCATGATAATACAGGACACCCTACGTCCTCCACTGATCTCCACATACATGCACATAAGCACAACCCACTAACACACATGCTCATATACCATACACACATACCCTACACACACACACAATGCACAGGTAAGAAAACCATTAGACATGAATTTAATAAAAGAAATTGACCATTAGCAAAGCAAAATCAGAGACACTGCAGACCTATGATACGGAACATGATAGGTCATGAATCATAGCTCATGTCTGCAACACAAAGTATCCTCCAATAAAGCCACATTATAAATGTGGAAATTAAATAATACTGAAAGAGTGAAAAAAAGGAAGTGGTAAATCTGAAGAAACTGTAGAAGAAAGAGTATCTGACTGACATGTCCTGACCAAAAAAGAAAAGTATTTCCCAGACTGGAAAGGATTTAAGATGCTGACAATACTTGTGAATACAAAGAAAATTCAGATTGCCCAGAGTTAATCAAAACATTTCTTATTTCTCATAAACATGGCAAAGAAAAAAAAGTACAGAAAGCAAATCTTTATCTGACAGTGACTCTGATGATAGCAAATCAAAGAAGAAAGAGAAGCTGCTGGCAAAAGTCTTGGCGAGAAGTAAAAGAAGATCTAGTGCAACAGACAGCAGAGAGAATTGCTGTCCCCTCAAGCTGTGATGTGCCAAAGAATGAACTCCAAGATCTTCTGTTTGTCACATAAAAGGAATAAGTCAAAAGAATCATATCTCAATGTAAAAGCTAAAACTATTAAACTATTGGAACAAAATGCATAATTCTTCCTAATATTAAGTAAAGTAAAATCTTTTATGTGTGATGCCAATGGCCTGGAGAGATGGCTGAGTGGTTAAGAACACTGTTCTTGCAGAAGACCCAGGTTCAAATCCCAGCAC
>NW_008473628.1:0-1224 GCF_000622305.1 Nannospalax galili | reverse complement strand
TAAAACCAGGTATGATAGTCACCTTTTAAGACTCAGTAATCAGGAGGTAGGGGCAGGAGGAAGTCCAAGGTCATCTTCTGCTATATAATGAGTTCTAGACCATCCTGGGCTAGAGAGCCTGTCTCAAAATAAATAAATAAACAAACTTTGAGGAGATACTGCAGCATGGTACAGGGGAAGAAGAACAATGTTTCTTCTGTTTGCTTAGGTTTAGTGGTTACAGCCTGTGAGTTAAACTATAAAAAGACAGATTAATAGGAGACAGTGTTTATTTCACATGCACAAAGAAAGTTCAAAGAAAAGAAATGAAAACTCAATGAAGTACTTAAGACTTGGCAGCATATATATCACCATAACAATGGGCAATAAATTTCAGAGAAATGAGTAGATAAAGCTTATAAACTGTAGGATGAAAAATACCTGGGGGCAAACTAATGGATACTAATGATTATTATAGTAAGATTTGTGTATGCTGACTGGGTTTTGGTTTTATTTTGGGTGGTGATTTTTTTTAAAAGACAGAGCCTCTAGCCCACACTGAGTTCCCTGTGTGGCCAAGGATGACCTTGAACTTCTGATTCTTCTGCCTCTACTCCTTGAGTGCTGGAATAATTGGGATATGCAATGTGGTTTATGCAGGCTGGGGAGGTACATCCTTAGTACCCATACAAAATCATTTTGATGTCAACTTTCCTTCTCTAGTGATTAGAGCTGTATTCCTCCTCCTCATCCTGGAGAGGGAAAGAGGACCACTTTAATCAAAGGAACAGTATCCTCTGATTAATATAGAGAAGCTCAGTAGATCCTGTATGTCTGCTCTTCCTTTGTTATCCTTAGTTAAAATAATCTTCAGGCTTTGGAGTTAATGATTGAGAACCACCCAAAAGGATGCTTTGTTATGTTTCTTAATCAGGATACTGGTTACATGTTGCAGTGTCCCTGCAGGTCCAGCCTAGGGGAGACTCAGGGTTCGAGCCGGGAGGGGGTGAGCAGCGCAGAGTCAACACACAGGCACTGGGAGTCGGGTGGAAGCGGGCACTAGGCAAGGTACTGCAGACCCGTTTATTACAGGAAGGACTTGGACTTATATAGTTTATTTATCTCCTCTCATTGCTCCCTCTGCATCTCCTGATAACGTGGCCATTTGTGATTGGCTCTTCTAGAGGCCTCGGTTATTGCCAGGTGTTTTGGCAAAGATCAGGTTCCAAGACCTTAATCGGTCTG
>NW_008473627.1:0-1224 GCF_000622305.1 Nannospalax galili | reverse complement strand
CTCATTCTATAGCTACATCACTCTTACTGTTCATCCTTTCAGTGTTGCTGTGATTATCACAATAGTGTGCCATAGTGTGGCCCAGACAACTGGCCACATGTTTTATCCACATCTTCATCTATTTAATAGTTATGAAATCCTTCAGAACATAAGAAAAATGGGGACTCAAAGAATAAAATTCAAACATCTATAGACCCTCAAATGATTAGAAGTCTTAAAATTAGCAAGTGATTACATTGCTTTTCTTTCTTCTTTTTTATTTTTAAATATATTTTATTGAATTTTTTGTGGATTTCATGCAATAAATCATGATAATATTTAGCCCCCCTATTCCCTATCTGGCCCTTTCATAGCCCACCCATAGGACTTATTTTGTCTTATATGTTAGGTCTTATCAAGTCAAATTTGTATACACAGATGTCCCTGGATATAACACACACTGGAGCCTGTTTAGCCTGTCTAGTGTCACTGCCTTAAAGAAGATAAACACACCCTCCCCAAGGAGTGATCAGATGCCAATAGTTCCTCAGTTCTATGCTGGCTTTTGTCTGGTTGAGTTTGCATGGTTTTTATGCATGCTGCCACCATTGCTTGAGCAAGGTATGGAAGTGCATAGTGAAACCCACTGAACAGGACCACTCTGTGAATGAGAAAAATAGTTTATTAACAAACAAACCGCTAGGCTACCTCTCTAGAGCAGAGAATAGCAGCCAGGAGAAGAAGCAATACAGGTTTTATAGGCAGTTAAGTGCTTGGATAACTTTCCAGGGTACTCTCGCATCCTGGTGGGGTATGACCATTGGGGAATGAGGAAGCTATGGCATCCTGATAAGCAGGGGGTGTTGACTCACTTGGTTTCTGAGGAATACTGTTTCTGTTACCTCTTTCTGGATGAAGAACCTGCTACTCTGCATTCTGGGGAGCTTGTCAGCACTGCTGCCATTTGGGGGAACCTAACACCCAGGAGCCTGTAAGACTCTGTTTCCTTATGGTCATGCACAACTCCTGATTTTTACAATCTTTCCTCCCCATCTTCCTCAATGGCTCCTGATGTAATAATGGCAGGAACCAAGAATATGGAAGGGAAACAGGGTAGGTAAAGGGAAAGAAGGAACCCTAGAGAGAAGACTACTAGAAGAAAGGTGTTACTAAGGGAGAAATACATAAGAAGGGAGTAGTTAAAGGGAAATTTTTCCCCCCATACACAGCGGAAAAAAAAAAAAA
>NW_008473626.1:0-1224 GCF_000622305.1 Nannospalax galili | reverse complement strand
CATAGCACCTTCTAGCACTATGAAAGCTGGCCAGTGGAAGGAAGTTTCCTTGTTAGGTTCACATTTATTTCTCAATAACTTGCAGCTATAATGTACAATATCATACATAGGTTGATTGGAGTGGAGAATGGGCAGGTAGGAGTATGGGAGGGATAGCTAATACTAAAGCTTTTTGTAAAAAGTCATATGGAATTCTACTACTGTAGAAGGTTCATAAAGTATATACATATACCTATATAAATAGAGTTTAAATGGCATTACACTATAACTGGGGAACAATGCACCTACCAGACACCACAAGCTAACAAATAAAAGCCCAGTACCAGGACTGAGTTACCACTTTTGCAATTGTTGACATGAGATTAAGACCCTCAAATAATACTGTCTGTTGCCATTGCTCCTGGTTACCCTCTGGAACTTGATGGTAAGACTCTATTGTTGATGACAATACATGTATTAGTCATTAAGTACACATGGAACAATTAGGCAAGTACCGACCTTGAATCTTCATCTCTTTTATAGTTTTGGAAATTGCTGTGTATGTGACTGAAAGAGAAAAGTAATCATCATCTTTATCTAGCTGGGGATTTTGTGAGCTACAATAACAATTTTCCTGGCAAAATATGCCCACTGCTGTAATAGTGGCATAAATGTTATCGAAATAACCAACCACTTTCTGACTGGACTTAAGGCCTGCCTCACAGGGTAGAATCCATATCTAATAACTGGTCAATGGGCAAAAAATAAGAATGAAGAATGTTTGATGCTAAATGTGATGCCTAACACAGCCATTCCTCCTAAGGCTCATGGATCACTGGGGAATTAGAGCTGGAAAAATTAAGAGATAGCCAGAGGTTGAACACAAGGTAACTGTTCTTTCTGGACACCACAGGTCAGTTTCATGCACAAAACGACAACACTTGTAACTCATATACAATATCTAAAAAACTCAAGCCATATAAAATTCCAGCATGGAGTGAGTAGGCAGACAAGGAACCCGAGCCCCAGCTGAGGAATTATGAGCAAGTGATAGCTGCAGGTAGCATGACCAGACTCAGGGAGATGGCCATACAAACAAGAACATTTGGGGAACACAAATTAGACTAGATAGGCCTTAAAAATAATAAGTATCATGAGGCAATGGGGATAATGAGGTGAGGTAGATGTTAGTGGAAATATGGAGGGGGTCTAAATGTGATCAAAACAAAGACTACATAGAAATAT
>NW_008473625.1:0-1223 GCF_000622305.1 Nannospalax galili | reverse complement strand
ATATCTGGCTCTGGATTAGTGCTTTTCTAGTAATGAATTAGAAGATACATGCAGAGCACAAGGCAAGAGCCATTCCCTTCCACTCTTAGCTTCAGATCAGGTACTTGGTCACTAACCTTTTCAGTTCTCCTCCATCCTCCACCTTACACTGCACATAGACCACATACAGACTCAGAAAATGGGGATAGTCCATGAGGCAGTTGAGAAGTGACTAGCAAAATAATGACCCTGTGTGTGGGTAAGGGGTTTATGAAGTCATGTATGACCAGGAAACAACCTATTTTTAACTAGCTAGCATGGTTGAAACTGACTGGATAATAGGAAACAGACTTAGTGACCTTGTTCCCAATCTCACTTTCAACTAGTTGAACAAATCACTCATTCAGCAGGCAAGAGGGACCATGCAAGTCATTTATATGATGCCAAGAAGAATGGTGAGAAACACAAGCTTATTTGATTCATGTGCCAGAGTGGAAATATTCCTTGGTCCTCAGCCCCCAGAGTGATTGTAGAACAAGTTGCTAAAACTGGCTCAAAATGAGTTCTAAAACATCTGCTCATGTTAGTGACAGAGGATGCTTAGAGCTGCCAGCATCCAGCGGTGTGGCTCTGAAGAACCAGCAGGGCTCTCTGAAAACCAGATTCAGAGACAGACTTAGGGGCAAAAAGAGGCTGTGAAAAAAGCTGAGAAGAAGCAGGACCAGGGAAGGGAAGTTGGGCAGAAATGCTAGGCTTTCACCCCATACTTTCACTCAGTCACTGGGTGAGCACCCCAAGGAGACCAGCACCTCAACTCAAGGGCTGAACCAGTAAACAGCTGTGGCTGCTAACTAACCACATTCCTTTCACCATCAAATTTTTCTTGGAGGATGTAAGCTGTGCATCTTTACATCTGGCATTCCACTCTGTTACACTGAGAGCAGGGACCGCTGCTTATACACTAGCACATGCTCACAGTTTTAGTGTCTTGACAGGTATAAAGTTAGCTCTCAGTAAATATAAGTTGAATAAGTGAAAGTAGAAAAGCCCTGAGAGAGGGAGGATTAAGAATCAATCAGATGGGGCTGGAGAGTTGGCTCGGTGGTTAAGAGCACTGGCTGCTCTTCCAAAGGACCCAGATTCAGCTCCCTGCACCCACATTATGCCT
The DNA here is from genome assembly GCF_000622305.1 of Nannospalax galili. Lineage (NCBI taxonomy): Eukaryota > Metazoa > Chordata > Mammalia > Rodentia > Spalacidae > Nannospalax > Nannospalax galili. Next base: position 76 of record NW_008473625.1, on the reverse strand, counting down.
AACCGCCATCTGCAACTTCAGTTTCAGTGGATCCGATGCCTTCTTTTGGCCTCTGCAGGCATTGCATGACACAGGT
>NW_008473624.1:0-1223 GCF_000622305.1 Nannospalax galili | reverse complement strand
AAAAAAATGCATGTATTTCTTGAGAATAATTAAGCATAAAGTCACTTTTTGAAAACATGCTCAAGTTCCAACTGTCCCCCAATAGCTGTGTACCCCTGAAAAATATCAGTGTGAGACTACTCAGATCACAAAATCCTTCTCTGGAAGAGACACACCACATGCAGCTTTATACTGTATCAATCTTCTGTGAACACATTTCACATCAGCAAAGCTCAATGTTCCTTACTAAATATCTCCTGCACTGTACGAAGAGGCACTGTACTGACCCCATCGTGTTAAGGTCTGTCCCCCTGCAGTTAAGTCCTTGTTTCCAGGTTACCTACAAAATCCAGAAGAGAGGAAGGAAAGTCACACAGGAACCCGGAATACTGAGCCCATTCCCAAGCCAGGAGAACTTGTGGCTGAGGCTCCCCACATGTTCACATCATGAGAATCACAAGCACCAGATGAAGTACCAGGCTAAGTTCAAGTTCAATGCCACGTCCAGAGCTCAGTGTGAGAGACAGAGCGTGCGCGCTGTATCTATGGAAGGCTTTACTGCCAAGACTGAAGCCAGAAAGGTATCCTCACTTTAAGCCGAACGCCCACCGAGCAAGGCTGCTGGCAACCTTTCCTCTTCAGCCTGGTGGGGAACAGGACATGATATTTCTTCTTATTTCTTCTATGTGTAGCCTGTTCAACAGTAGGAGAAGCAAATGCAATCCTCTGGTGCTCCTGAATCACACCAGATTGTGATGATGACGACCAGGTTGCTGCAACTGCACTGGGCAGGCGAGGTCCACACTACTGTGCCCAGATGTGTTGCCTCATTTGAAATAGGATGTGGATCTAGCTACTGAAAGTGAACATGATGGTGAGGGGTCTGAGAACTAAGTCACAGTGAGTAAAAAACTGTCTTCGGGGCTGGGGAGACAGCTCAGTGGGTAAAGCACTTACCCCCTGAGCAGGAGGACATGCGTTTGGATCCCCAGAACCCATGTAAAGCCAGGTGCAGTAGCACCCTGCAACCCAGGGGTCCTACAGTGAGACAAGAGGCAGCACAGGAGACGCCCTAGAAGCTTGTGGGCCAGTAGACTGGAGTGCACAGCAGCAAACCAGAGACCCCATCTCCACACGCACACCGTAGTATGTGCACACCCACATCAGACACACGGAAACACAAGGATTTTTCCCGAATGCCACGTTTAGTCTAAGGAAAAGACACAGAGATATAAAGAAAACGC
>NW_008473623.1:0-1223 GCF_000622305.1 Nannospalax galili | reverse complement strand
ATTTCTTCACAAATTTTAGTAAGATATAAGGTGATTATTTTTTAATTTGGCAAATATGCAAGACAAATCTTATGTTGACAAATAAAGCTGTTCATGTGAACTTGGAAGGAAAAAAGACTCAAATATGATGACCTACAGTCATAGTATGTGACTTTCAGATGAGTCTTCCCATATCAATTAATTCAGTCAAGATAATCCTCCATAGACCTACCCATGGGCCAGGTTGACCGAGATAATCCCTCACTGAGACACTCTTCCCAGGTGATTCTAGGTTGTAGCAAACTGACAATTAAAACAAACCATCACAGATATAGTTGGAAAGCAGATGTGTAAATGATCATATCCAAGTAAGTGTATACTTGCAGCTCACTGGTAACAGGGCAGCGCCAGTCAATGAGAGGTTAGGAGAAGAGGGCATGCATGGCCCATAGTTCTTACTGGGGTTTTTATGTGAAGGGTGGGAGTGGAAATGGTGAGATTGATGAGTGAGCTTAGCATTAGACCATTTGAAAACTTTTAAACCTGTGAGAAAGAAGAGATTGCAAGGGGAGGGAACAAAAATAATGGAACATATGTGATATGAAAAAGGAAGTGACGTGAGGAGAGGACCAGCAAGTGAGGCCAGGGTACAGGGGAGGAGGGGTAAGTATCAGGACTTGGGTTTACTTTGTTCAGTGGGGAACCTACTAGCTTTGGGGGCAGACAGGCTGGATTGGCAACAGAGTAACAATTCTGAGACTTGCAGTTTTCTTCACACAAGCTGTTTATTACAAAATTCAGGGAGTTTTTATACATTACAAGGAACTTGTAGTCACCTGGGGTTTGGCAGTCACATACAAAGATTTAAGGTACAAAGAAACAGGACATATAGGCTTTTAGATGGCACCAGCAGGATGCTTAAGCTTTGAATCAAGGTTACCAATTCTGATAATTTTTGGCCACAATGTTTTCTTTCTTAGGGCTAAAAGCATGGCTAAACTTTCACCTGGCCTAATGTCTTAGCTAATGATAGCTGAGTTATTTTTTCAGGACAGGGAGATGAGCTGAGGGCTATTGACCAAGATACTTTCCCACAGAGCAAGGAGGCTAACCTTTTGGCATAGCTGCTTTTCTCTAGCTAGCCTTGCAGTATTCTATAAGACATGGATATCAAAGCTGCTTGTTTTCAGCACCCCTCCCTTTAGCAGAGAACATAGCCTGGACTTAAAAAGTTTTAGGCTCAT
>NW_008473622.1:0-1223 GCF_000622305.1 Nannospalax galili | reverse complement strand
CACACACTTTAATTCAGAAAGCAGTTTCCAAGCATTTCAAACTCCAGGTTTTTCAAATTTTGATGAAATAGAATGCAGTGTAATACATTTTATCGTAAAAAGCTTTTGCATTCATTATTGGCCTAGAGTTTTAAAAAATTTCTCAGTAAGAACTGTAAGCATGGTTCTAGAACTCTTACAATGTTGATACATTTATCAAGTGAGTATAATGTTCAGTTACTGCTTGAAAGGTTATTTCAACTTAGCTCATTTAATGATTTGAAGACATAGTTTCAAAATAAAAATTAGAACATGAAGAAGGAAAATGTATCTTTCTAGTAACCACCCTAGGCAAATATAACAGCACATGTGCTTTGAGGCACTGAGACACTATGTAACCTGCTGTGTCTAATACATGGTTATTGTTTTGACTGAATAATTGAATCATTCACCAAAGTTAGCTGCCTGGTTCTCCTCATGTTCATGGACACCCCTGAGGCATGCAGGCCTGCGGGCATGGCGGTCTCCAGCACTCCGCATAGTATGATCTACTCTATTTGGCTCAGTCTGCCTCTCAGCACGAGTGGTGATGGTGTACATCAAAAGTTGTACTGGAGATGCCATCAGAATATCTCTCTGTTGCCTCCTGCCCCCTGTGACTCGGCTCCAACCCTGGAGCATTGTATATGACTTAGTAAGGCACCTGAACTGCCCTCTGAGGAGATCCTGAAGCTTCCAAGCAAGTGGTTGGGCCTATAATTCGACATCAGTGCCTACCTGATTCTGGATAATTGCTGTGGCACCTCCACCTCTCCTGCTTCTTGTCTTGGTCCCAAAGACACATCATCTTCATTAACCCTTACCACCTAGACCTCTAGGCCCTTATCCCATCCGTCTCCAGTTGTTGCCTGGTCCAGAATTTCTAAAATGTTTGCAAATTACCTCCCTAAGGAGCCTTGGAGGCATTGTATTTTCTAAATGCCCTCCCCACACCATGACATTTTGAGACTAAAGCTGTGTCCTGTGTGTGCTAATGTATATATGCAGTGTAGATGCACTTTAGATGCAAAAAGAGTCTGTTTTTCCCCATTTCTAAGAACCAGCTTCTGCCTCTTTGGAGGGACCATCACTCCTGTGGAGAAGCACTGCCTAGTCTGGCCGCGTCCTCTGCATTCTGATCTGTGTTCTCTGCTACAGAAATCTTGCTCTTCTAAATCAATTCTGCTGCTGCTGGAAAATTGGCT
>NW_008473621.1:0-1222 GCF_000622305.1 Nannospalax galili | reverse complement strand
GGGTAGCCCTCCTGTGGAGAATGAGTTGGAGCCAAGGCTGGATCTGCCTCTTCACATATCTTTGTTGGAAGCTCTGACATTGAGATACCGACCAATCCTTTAAATTATTTTTGTATACACAATAATATTCACTTTTTATTTTGTTCACACTGAGCTTCAATATTGAGTAATTTCTTATCAATACTTTTGCTACCAAAGTTGGGGGCAGAGTTTTTACCCCAAGAAACCAGTTTATAACCACCAGTCCTCCAGAGACCAACTACAATAGCTAAATTAATAATAAAGAGAAGAAAAAGTTTTATACAATATGGCCATATTGAGACAGGGATAAAGAGATCCAGTGATGTGAACAGTCAACCTTTAGGGTCTTAAAGTGAGATTAAATTTTAAAGAGAGGGCCAGGAATGTGTACATCTACGCAGTCCCAGTGAAGGTGTGGTCCTGCCCACCACTGACCCTCATTGAGCTTCAGGCTCATCCTACAAGGCAGTCTGACAAGTAGTAAAAACTGTGTGAAATTTCTTTTCAGAGAGGCAAGTTCTTCCTCTGGCTGGTGCCAGGATTCAGTCTTTTCCTTCTTCTAGGATGAGATTCCTGGGGTGAGGTGAATTCCGGCTTCTTGGAGTTCACTGTTTAATATATATCAGGGGGCACAAATAACTTTTTAGAATATATCCATTTCTGCCAGACCAGTTATAACACCATCCCTTTGCCCAGGCGAATGCACAGCATTTTCCCTCCTGGAGCCCTATCCCTGCATTGCCAGCCAGGCAGTCATTGTACTGGTCTATCTATAGCATCAACTGTTTCCCCTGCATATATTGCCACACAACTCACTCCTGCCCTTTCCTGCCTTTTATTTCATGGGTTAATGGTTTGTGGAGAATTTCTTGTCAGTTGAAATTCAAGGACCTCAGACCTTCATTCCATAAAAGGGCATTCTTTCAGAATGAAGTAGCTAATTTCTTATCTCAGAAAGATGAATAATAAGCTTTTTTTTCCAAAAGGAGAAAAGCTATCTGTTAGATTAGTCATACTTGCTGCATTAAATTTTCAACAGCTTGTCTTAAAAAACAATCTCTGCAATGAAAATTAAAATCATGTGAGCCGTAGGAGAATCATCCCCAAATGTATTATTTTCTTAGCCTGGTTAAATTTCCTAATAAATGGATATCTTTTAAAGCTATTCTCACACAAACACACACACACACACACACACACA
>NW_008473620.1:0-1223 GCF_000622305.1 Nannospalax galili | reverse complement strand
CTCTACCTGCCGTCCACCCTCCTGAGTCTCATACATCCTCTACCTGCCATCTACCTTCCTGGGTCTAGTGGACTTCTTGGTAAGGGCACTGTGTCTGATTATTTAAGCCTGAGAAGTAGGTACTGAGTAGGACAGCAAGTGGAGCCTTTGAGGAAGCAGCACTGACCAAGTTCTGGCTTTCATGCTTTCATTTAGAAAATTCTGGAATGTTCTTCATTAATGCCACCTGTATTCATTCACTCCTGGTTGTAATGACAAGATAATCCTCTCTCCATGCTGTGCACCCCTCCCGTTAGGTGTACAATTACTCAAGGCAGTTGTCACAGGGGGTCTTTCTGTGGGTTGAATTGGGGAAGAGAGGCTGCCCATCCATTCTGAATGGGTTCCCCATCTGTTCTCTTTTGGTCCTCAGAATTCTAACCATGATTCTTTTTATTTATGCAAGGTTAGGAGAAAATCTTCAATGTGAAGTCTATAACTTTTTTTAAAAAATTGGGTATTTGGTTTTCAAAAAAATCCTTTTAAAATAGATTATGATGGAAATATGCCGTTTTAGACTATTTGGAGCACAGTTGCCCTGGTTCTCCATGGGCTTGGGGCTGAGGTGACTCTATCCTGGTACCCATGGAAGGGTGATCACAGGACCCCAGAGATGTCAAAATCTGTGATGTCTGAATCCCTTATATAAACACTCAGCATAGTACCTGTAATGACCTCCACGCATCTTCTGAATGGATTAGCTAATCTTCAGATCATTTATAAAACCAAACACAATGAATGCTGTGGAAATAGTTGCTGTATTATACCATTTAAGGAATAATGACAAGAAAAACTGCAGAGTCAGCACAGATCAAGGTTTGTGTTTCTGAGTACATTTGATCTATCACCCATGGGTGCGGCGGCCACGCGACTGTGGAGGTCTGGTCCTCCTTTACCAGTGTGGATGAGGTTTTTCTCGTCACGTTCTCCTTCACATTTACAGGTGGCCTCGCAAAGGGGATCCAGTAACCTCTGTCAAATAGAAACATTGGCTCAGAACCAGCAGGATGTCCATGGTGCTCTGAGACCTACATTATACGGTGAACAAATAGAATAATAAAATAGATACGACCTGGATCAACCTCACTTTATTCCTGAACTGCAGGACTTTTCAATAGGCTACATGTAAAAGAAACACAAAGTAAATGCCAGAAAAGTGTGGAATCGTTTGCAGAAACCTGTTA
>NW_008473619.1:0-1223 GCF_000622305.1 Nannospalax galili | reverse complement strand
TGAGTCTGGAGCTGTTTGTATCACTGAACCTGCCTCCCCAGAAGGGCTTTCGTCCATCAGTGCTCACTGGCCGTCCTGACCCTGTTCGACACTTCTGATCCCTTTGTCCTCGTGGACCAGTGGCCAATGACCCACGACGGGAGGGAGAGACCCCACAAGCCCACATACTCTGATCACTAACGCCCAACAGTGAGTCAACTGACCAGCAGGAGTCACTCCCAACTCCACACCAGGATGACCCAGGTCCTGTCAACCGTGCATTAGATTTGAGCTTTTCCTCTTGCTTAATGCTCATTTCATACCTTTGCTCTCACAAGTGTAGATTCTTAGTGGATAATTTTTACCCAACATCATCTCAGCACATTACATAAGGTTAAGTATTCAGTGTTCCATACCTTAAGTGGCCAAAGATGGTGCCCATAGCAGCGACCTGATCCTGTGAATGTGTGTGTGAGAAGGTAAATGGAATACCCCATAGCAGCTGCCATCTTGCCTCCTGGACTGCCTGTCTTAAAATCTTCTTTTGTTCTCATTTTTTATTTCCATGTTACATTTTGTTCTACTAACACAGGAGTAAACAAAAGTGTCCACCACCAAGAGCCTTTGAATAAGTTAAATGAGATTGATGTGCTTGGGATAATTCTGGTAATAATCAGATAAACAATCAGAATTTATCAGGAGCAGTAGCTACACCTTCTGAATTTCTGGTATACAATGACCACTTAGATATGTTAGCTCGTTAGTTTCAGACAATTCTATTGGATTTTAGAGATGATTGACTATTGTGGTGGTTTGGATGAGAAGTGTCCCCTGTAGACTCAGGTACTGAATACTGGTGCTGTTTGGGGAGGTAATGGAACATTGAGCCCTGTTGGAGGCATCACTGGGGCAGACTCTCTTAGCCCAGCCGCTCTTCAGCCCACTGTCTTTGCTTCATGTTTGCAGCTGAAGCTATGCTCAGCCAGCTTCCTGCACTGTCGGCCTAATGCCAGGCCTCTTCCAGCATGATGGGCTTTCTCTGGAAACATAGGCCAACATAAACCAGTTTCCTTAAATTGCTTTTGATCACGGTATTTTATCACAGAAAGAAAAAGTAACAGACACAACTGTGAATATAGTTTGGATCGGTAATTGGCAGAATTTGAAATCGTGACTATTTTTTCCCATGAGTTAAGCATTTTCCTTTAGGTCACTGGTAGACACACTTTTATGAAGAACACGGT
>NW_008473618.1:0-1216 GCF_000622305.1 Nannospalax galili | reverse complement strand
GCAAGCATTTTACCAGCTGATCCATCTTGCTGACCCAAAACGGCTTCTTTTCACTCACAGCTTTGTTGGTTTCAGTCTCTGATTAATTGGTCCATTATTCTGGTCTTATGCTGAAGCAGAATGTCATGGTGGAAGTGTTTATCAGAGCAGAAGCAAAAGAGAAAATGGAAGGGTCTGGAGTCCCACATCCTATCTGACTGATAGTGTCACCTGGAGACCATTGACACAAGGACCTATGTCCGAGGAGGTTAAAAGGGTCAGTTCTGAGCTACCACATGCCCTCCTTGTCTGTCTCCCGGGCTGCAGTACAAGCAAGCCTCTTGTCTTCATCACTCCACCTACCCCTTCCCATCACTTCTCGACTTTGTTAAAGTTGCTCCGTTCAGTGATGGCACACAGGAGTTCATGTTCTTTCAGCCTAGTTCTGAGAGTAGCACTGCTATGCATTGAATACCTCAGGCGTAGAGCATAATCAAGTGTGACTTTTAGCCCTGAAAAAAAGGTCTGAATTTTAATTTGGGCGCAATGGGTGAGCAATGTCCTTGACATTTGAAGACTCAGACCTCATCTCAGCAGCCCTTGGGAGGCTGACAGACCTTGGTGAACTTGAGCCATTTCAGAATCCACCATAGGCTTATTTTTCATTCCTGCTTTTCAATTACACAGAAGCACAAATTTCAGTTAGAACATAAGAGATTTCTTCATTAAGCCAGAAAACTGAATTTAAACTTAAGTGGCCATATTTTGCAGAGAATACAGTAAAATATCCCAGTTTTCTTGTGTTTTTGCTGTTATTGATATGCAAGGAACAAAAGATTCTAAACTCTAAATTCTCTAAGTGTCTCAGACTCCAAATGAATCTTGTCCCACAGCTTCTCTACCCTCCTGTGACCTTTGAGAGTTCGTTTTTGCTGAGTTGGATCTGTTTCCAGCCTGCACGCCTGTATATATTACAAGAATGATCCCACTGTGAGGTCAGTAATTTTCCATTATAAAAATTACTCCAGGGCCAGTGAGACAGTTCAGCGTGTAAAGGTATTTGCCACCAAGCTTGATGATCTGAGTTCAATCCCTAGGACCCACAGGGTGGAAGGAGAGAACTGACTCCCACAAGCTATCCTCTGGTCCCCACATGTGCACTGTGGCACATCTTGAATATGTGAGTACACACACACACACACACACACACACACACACACTAAATAAATGCAATAAA
>NW_008473617.1:0-1223 GCF_000622305.1 Nannospalax galili | reverse complement strand
AAAAAAGAGTCATCTGGGATAAGTGACTGAGAAGAGAGAGAGAAAAAGCCCAGGTGAAGTCAGCAGTGGTTCAAGGTTTCTATACTGCTTGATTTAATCTTATAGCATTGCAGATATGCTAAGAATCCCAAGTTTGACCTATGTGGAAAGGAAGACACTGAAGATGTTACTGAGGTCTCATAGCTAATGGCTACTAAAATAAGGAATTATTGGTTTATTTTAGTAAGAAGTGGTACAAAAACTGAGGTAGTACTTGGTCTGTGCAGTAAGAAGCCAGACTGGCAAATTGAGTCTTGAGGTTTTAATAAGTTTATCTAGACTATTTTCATTAATGACAGTATCTTTGTAATAAATTTGAAATCTATCCTTTGTGTCTGTTTGTAAGAAAGATATTCTTAATACACAGAACCTTAATAATATTAGCTAGCTATCATAAGTGGTTCTTAAAATCAATGACCTTAAAAATTATTTTTAGGCTGAGTGTGAAGGTGTATGTCTGTAATCCCAGCTACTCTGAACTCATGATTATCTAGCCTCAGCCTGCCTTTATATCTTGTGATACTGCGCAACAAATCCAATAAAAGTCTTAATATTTGATTGCTCCCAAATTATAAGTCAATGACATTATCAATCAATATTTGGATCCATTGCAGCCATCTCGCCCAACTTTCAATAATTCTATGCTTCCTGTTGCTATTTAAGATGAAGCTGTAATGCCTACATTGATTCTTTGAACTGGAGAACTGCTTAGCAAACACTTTTATTATCTTAGACCAAATTTATTCTGGTATTGGATCACCAATTCTGATTCTTCCTTTCTGAGTAATATGAAAATCTAGTTTCTCTTCCACACCACAGTCTTCTTCCCGATTGTTAAAAGCAATAATGTTCCACTTTGCATCTTTTCTGTTTCACTATGATGCACACTTCATTCCTTCAGCTAGACTCTGTAGAGCCATTTTATTTTAATCAACATTTTGATTTTATTAGGTTTTGCTCCAGTTTCCCATCGTGATAGATTAGCACTGAATAGAAGAAAATCCTCCCCATCTTCTGTCAATGCAGGCAAAGGTTATATTAGCTTTTTTTGGCAAGCACAAATCAGTATTGATTTGCATTCTAATTGCTATTAAGTAAAATACTTTGACAGTTTTCTCTCCTATAAAAGCAGATCTCTGCTCTCTTGTACTAGTTAGTGCACATGGGTTCTTTTAGTACAATCT
>NW_008473616.1:0-1222 GCF_000622305.1 Nannospalax galili | reverse complement strand
GAAATAACACAAGTACAATGAAAATTTATAATTTAGACCTTCAAGAGAAGACTCTTCTGAGGAGAGAGTATTTAATCACCGGCATCCTTCATTATTAAAGTTTGTGGAAGATAAAGACAGTAACAATGGGATGAGTTTTCCCTGCTTTGTTCATATTATAAAACTCTGGGAGCTGGAGAGATGACTCAGTGGTTAAGAGCTGTGACTACTTCTGCAGAGGACCAGGGATGGATTGCTGGCACCATCGTGGCTGCAAACCATCCTTAACTCTAGTTCCAGGGGAATCCAACACCCTCTTCTCACCTTTGAGGCATTGCACGACACTGGTGCAGTCACATACACGCAGACGATACACTCTCATAAAATACATGTAAAATAAAAAATATATATTAAAAACTCTGCAGATAGCATCTGCCAGACACAGCCCACCCCCACTGCGCCCCATCCTTAGAAGCAAGCCATGCCACACCCCAGGCTTCTTAGCAATAAAGTGGCCTAATCAATTTTGCAGGTTTTGAGGGCGGTTATTTCCTTTCATCACAGGGTGGGCTGAGCAGCAGGTGATGTCACTTCTGTGCAGGAGTGCCCTTGTCATTCCACAAATCTCTCCCCACGTGGGTCACCCCACCTCCTTCCTCAAACAGAAGGAGATAGGCCTTTTCTGATACTCCTACTGTTCAAAATGTTAAGGGGGATTTGTGTTCAGTATCGTGTTCTGACCTGGTCCTTATCACACACATCTGGCTCACCATGGACCTGTCGATCTGAACCCGAACCTCAAGACCCACCTCCTTCCCCTCCCACACACTTGCATCCTCCCTCCACCCTCACACCCCACAAAAAAATGCAGAGAGACTCGAGCATCTACTTTTAACAGCTTGATTTTATTTTCATCAGCATTGACCGTCAGTGGCTGTGAAGGTTTCCGAGTTCCCAGAGGCTGGCCAAGGCCTGAGACCTCTGGAGACTCCACAGATGGCTCTGAGGTCTCTAGCCTCCCTCTGACCTCACTGGTTGTCCAAGTTCTCGGTTGAAGTGAGGGTGTTGGAGTCCTCACTTTGCTCATCTTCCTCATTTTCTTTCAGCTCCTCGATCAGCGGAAGGTAATGGTTAAATCCTAGTTTTTCCCTCTTGGTCTGCTTCACCAGAGGAGTCTGAGCTCTGGGGAGAGCTTGGTAACCTCTTCTTGCTGCCAGCACTTTCGTAAGCTCCTGGAAGGAAG
>NW_008473615.1:0-1213 GCF_000622305.1 Nannospalax galili | reverse complement strand
CATTGCCTTCCCAAAGGAGAGGAAAAGGAAAGAGGGGGTGCCAAGCCCCCCAAATCTCAAACCTAGCAGGGCCAACTCCACTGGGTTTTAAGGCTGGGTCACAGCCCTCTTTGGTTTGTGGGTCTAGCCTCTAGATGCAGTGGGGTGGCACCACCATCCCCTGTAGCCGGGATGTGTATGAGGTCAATCCCACTTTCATGTTTGAGAAAGGAAGTCCCCCTGGACTGCCCACCCATGCAGTTCTTCTGGGAACTAGGATAAAGGCAGCCTGTCCCCAGCCTATACCCTGGGGACCTTTGGTGACAGCTACAACCATGCCCTTCTCTGGATCCACTTTATGACCACTCTTCCTCTTTCTTGAAAGAAAGTGTATGTTCACAGCCAAACACCTCTATGTCCTGTCCAATCAAATCTAAGAAATCTGATAGTCTTTATTCAACCCTGTCCTTCCTTCTCTGCCTCCTTTAGCTCAACGTTCAGTGTCTCTGCAGCCATCATCTCACCTCCCTCCCTGACCTCTATTGGAATGGCTGGTTAAGTTCATCAAGGGCATCATGGTTGTGGAACATCCAGGCATGGCCTTGGGATTCTTTTCGGAACAGGATTACTCACTTTTTGTCAAAGAATAGGCTGAGATTTTCCAAGCGGTCACAGTCTGGTTTCCTTTCTCCGTTCATCACCCTCTTTTCGTTTTTCCGTAATGGTCACAAGGAACCAAGCTGCTCTTTCAACACTTTGCTGATAAACCTCCTCAACCAGCTACCCAACTTCATCACTTATGAATTACACCTCCTGCAAAGTTCTAGAACACAGCGACTCCATGGAGTTCCCTGATATCAGATGATGAGTATTGCCTTTCCTCTAGTTTCCAAGAACATGCTCCTCATTGCACATGAGACCTCACCCCTTTATTGTCTATATTTCCAACATGCACCCCAAAATCCTTCATCCTCTATGCCTTCCTCAGGTCCAAGTCCACTTTCACATCATCAGATATCTGTCACAGCTGCATCCCACTTCCCAGTGACAAAATCTGTTCATCTGCACAGGCTGCTACGATAAAATACCACCGATTAAGTAGACGAAACAACAGAAATTTATTTTCTCCCAGCTGAAAGTCCAGGTTCCAATGTGAGATGAGAGTGCCTACCTTTTTACTATGTCTTTATGAGAGAGAGAGAGAGAGAGAGAGAGAGAGAGAGAGAGAGAGAGA
>NW_008473614.1:0-1210 GCF_000622305.1 Nannospalax galili | reverse complement strand
AAAGCTCTCTCTCTCTCTCTCTCTCTCTCTCTCTCTCTCTCTCTCTCATGAATGAATAAATAAATAAAGAAATTTTAAAAAACCAACCAAACAAAACAAGACTAAAGAAAGGATGAAGAAATTATCAGAGGCCAGGCTTTGGGGTGTAAAATTCAGTGGTTTAACACTGCCACATCTATGTGGATTAGGTGATGGTTGCTGTGAATTTAGCAGGGCCTTCACTTTTGATCTGCCCCCTGGTTTCTGGCAATTTGCCTTTATTTCTTGCCCGAGAAGGCTCACTGCTTTCACTGTCTTTCTTTTCTTGTACAAGATGACCAGAATTTCACATTGTAATTTAGCTCTCTTCTGGCCTCATCCTGGCCATCGGCTATCTATCTAATTCTCGGAAATGGACAGGGTATAAGTGAGGATACAATGATGGCTGCCTATGCCAGGTTTGTGCTGGGACTGTAGCTTTATTTTCCGATAAAGGTCTTATCATGCAGCTCTGGTTGGGCTGAGACGTGCTATATAGGCCAGACAAGCCTTGAACTAACTTCTCATGATTCTCCTTCCTCTGTCTCCTGAGTGTTGGAAATACAGGTGTGGGCTATGATGCCCAACCTGTAAGCATAGCTTTAGAGCCCAGAAGCTCAAGCCCAGATTCACAAATGATTCCCCTCATCATGCTTCCCCAGCTGCCCTCATTTCCTGAGCCTCAGAGCTCTTCAGCAAGATGCTCCTAATCAATTGAAACAGTTTCAATAAGTTACTGAGAGGCTGGTGTGTATGAGGCTAGGCCTAAAACAGTTTTTATTTTTCTTAGCTCTAGAGCTCTCCCTGACATCTTATTCTTCACATAAAATCCAAAACAACTCTTTTAGATTTTCTGTTTCTGAGCACTCAAGTCTTCCTTGGGATAGTCTCAGTGAACAGCCAGGCTCCATCTTGAAGGAGGGCAGCAAGCATAAGAACGATTCCAGATCCCCTCTCTTCCTTGGCCTTGGCAGCTATGGAGGCGTGAGTCTGTGTGTGGGGGGGTGTTGAGAGGAGAAGGAGTATCTTCCCCAGCCATGCTAAGACCTGACCTGCTGTCACCACCACCCCAGCTGTCTCCAGAATGGAAAACTGGAAAAACAAGCAAGCCACCCCCAACAGGGCCTGGCACGATGATGCACTGCCCTCCCTGTGCGCCTCTCACCTGCCAGCTGGTTTCTTAGGACAGAGC
>NW_008473613.1:0-1222 GCF_000622305.1 Nannospalax galili | reverse complement strand
AAAAAAAATTTAACCCTTTGCTTTTCATTATTTTTCCTATGTTGGGGAAAATACAATCCAGAAAAGCAGCAGGGTAAGGGAAACCTCTCTTAGAGGAGCTACGGGGCAGCCGAGTGCTTGGTCAAGCATCTGTTCTTGCAGCAGAGTATATGTCCCAGGGTGGGACTAAGCTGTAGCCTTGACAGTGTGCTTGTACTCTGAACTCACCAGAATGCTCAGACGGCATCATGGACTTGACTCACACCTGCAGACTTAAGAACAAGATTTAATTGCAGCAGTGCATGCACCTGGCCAGTGGACATGCACCGCTTACATTTGCTCTAGCTCCGTCCAAAGCAGCCGATTACAAGGCTCTGTGTTGTCTCCTTGCCGCGTGTACCAGGCCTTGAGTGGGAGAACTTGCCTTTGACTGCAGTCATATTGCTACTGTGTGGCTTGCGTTTGCTATCCCAACGCATCCTTGAACGAATAATCCTTGTTCACTTTGCCTGTCTCCCCAGGTTTGTTTATGGGATGGCTTCTGCACAGCGCCTAGATTTAGCTGAGATTACTTTGGTGAAATCTTTGCAAGGCCAATCGTTTTGCACATTTATAAGTGATGCAATCTATTGCAAGCACAGATGATCACAGGGAGCTGGATAGCAGTGGACTCAGGACACCATATCTTGAAAAGCACCACCATGGTATTTGTAATAGCCAACCATAAGGTCTCAATGCATCAAGTTTTCTAATGTGCAGAGAAAGGGCACATATTTACTTCTACAGAAATAAGGACACAAAGAAAAGTTTGAAAGAATAACCATTGCTAAGTATCTGTCCAGCTTGTAGTCAGGTCATATGTTTCTACTTATGGTTTGCCATGACACAACATTTCTTTATTGAGCCTAGCATAAGAAATGAGCAGGTCAGGACTAGAGAGCTATCCAGTGGACCAAGAATTGGCTACACAAGTGTGAGGACCAAGATTCAGATCCCGATCACACACATAAAAACTACACTGTCATGATGGTTCTCCTATAATGCCAGCACTCAGGAGACTAAGACAGGGCATTCTCAAGACAAGCTGCTTAGCTTTAGAGCCCAATGGGTAAGCTCCAGGCTCAGGGAGATCCTCTGCCTCATTAAATAAATTCAAGAGCATCTGAGGAGGACACTTAAAGTCAACTTCAGTCCTCTGCACCAAGGCTCCCACATGTGCTTACATCCCCTCACACTGTGCCTA
>NW_008473612.1:0-1222 GCF_000622305.1 Nannospalax galili | reverse complement strand
ACACCCTCTCCAGGCTTCCTTGGGCATTACATGACAGGAGTACACTTACATACATCCAGGCACTGGCCTCTATCTTACAGTGATTCACCTGCCACTGCCTCCCAAATGCTGGGATTAAAGGTGTGCACCATCACACCTAGCAATAAAAAATTTTAAACAGAAAAAAAATGAGAAAGATTATGTATATGAGTGTTTTGCCTGTGTGTATATTAAGTGCACCCATGAGTACAATGCCTGTGGATGCCAGAAAAGGGCATCGGATCCTCTGGACCTGGATTACGAAAGTTTGTTAACCACCATGTAGGTGCTGGGAACCGAGCTCCACTTTTTAAAATTAGGGACTAGAGAGATGGCTCAGGGTTAAGAGCACTGGCTGCTTTTGCAAAGGGCCAGGGATTGGTTCCCAGCACCGACATGGTGGCTAACAACCATCTGTAAGTCCAATTCCAGGGGATCCAACACCCTCTTCTGACCTCATACACATAATAAAAAATTAAATATTTTTAAAAAAAATTAATACAAAATAAAATAAAACCTGGCTTAGTGGTACAGGCCTGTAATCCCAGTTACTCAAGAGGAGATCAAAAGTTCAAAGCCAGCCTGGACAACTTGATAAGATCCTGTCTTTAAATAGAAATTAAGAGAAAAGTTAAAAGACATAACTCTGTGGTATAGCCCTTGCCTAACATACACAAAAAGCAAACTAGGTAACAGTTGTAGAGGTATCATTGAGCTCAGTTTAGCTTATTACAATTCAAAAACTTTTGAGGCTACCCAAGGAATATTTTAGTAGGCTATTCAATACTTGGGTTTGGTTTTCAGGAGAGAAATCTGAGCTGGAGATGTAGCCAGTCATCACATGACAAGCACCTGTAACCTTGACAGTTTGGAAATGGAGGCAGGTGGGTCAGGAGTTCAAGCCTTGACTACATGAGACTTTGTTTTTTTTTAAATGTGTTGGTGGGGCTAGAGATGGCTCAGCAGTTAAGAGCACTGGTTGCTTTTGCAGAGAGCTTGGGTTTGATTCCCAGCATTCACACGGCAGCCAACAACTGTCCTAACTCCAGTTCTAGGAGATCCGACACCCTCTTCTGACCTCCGTGGGTATAGCACGACATGGGTGCACTTACACACATGCCAGCAATACACTCACACACATAAAATAATTTTTTAAAATGTGTTGGGGCTGGAGAGATGGCTCAGCGGTTAAGAGCACTGACTG
>NW_008473611.1:0-1222 GCF_000622305.1 Nannospalax galili | reverse complement strand
GGGGGGGAGGAAGTAGGTATGGATTTGATCAAAAGACCTTAAGTGCATGTATGAAACTCTCAAAAGTTTTTTTTAAGTTAAAAAAATAAAAATGAAATATTTTTTAAAAAATAGAAATCCAAGATGGAAAACTTAATTTCCTTTTGATGAAGAACATCATTTAAATGCTGGCAAACTGCATAATTAACATTTTTAGTAATTAAAGGACTTTAAAATTTTTTAAAAATTATTTCATGTGTATGAGTGTACTGTCTGCAATGTATATGTCATGCAATGCCAACAGAGGTCAGAAAGAGGGTGTCAAATACCCTGGAACTGGAGTTATGGATGGTTGTTAACCACCGTGTGGATGCTGGGAATCAAACCCTGGTCTTCTGCAAGAGCAGTCAGTGCTCTTAACTATGGAGCCATCTCTCTAGCCCTAATTAAAGGACTTCAATAACAAAATTTTCTGCCCTTTTCTACTTACACTGTTTTCCTCTGCCCTGCTCTAATACTTTCCTTCTCCAATCAACTACTATTAATTGCCTCTTTTTTGAAGTGTAAATATCTTTTAATTCTTCTTTTGGGCCAAGAGGCATGCCTAATATTTAATGGGTAATTGCCTTTCCATGAATTACTTCCTTTTGGGGGTTTCTCTCTCAGGAAGCAAAGAATTTTGTTTACACTTTGCCACTGTGGACACCAATCTCCCTCTAATTCCCTAGGAATTGTTCCTAGATATCCAGTAAAACAGGATCCTACTAGATTTTTGTGTCCTAGCTCAGATGAATCTTACTCTGAGAGGCACACTCAACCTCCAGTCCACACATGTATAGAACAGATCCCCTGGGAACACACAGTAAGTTAAGATGGAATGACAAAGGCTAGTATCTGGAAAGAGGTGCCGTTGCTACCGAATTTGTGGATATGGAGAGGACATTAAGTTAATATTGTGATGCTCTTTCTGCCAACAAATCTGACAACTTCAATGAAATAGGCAGCATCCTAAAAAGCATCATTAGGAAATGAATGTGTGCCCAAATTCAAATATTAAAATTCTACCCTACCCATGGCTGGAACTGTAGCTTAGTGAAATAATACTTGCCTCACATGCATGAGGCCCTGAGTTCAATCTCCAGCAGCACACATTAAATAAATAAATGTAAATATTTAAAATTTTACCCTACCCCAAAGTCATAGTACTAGGAAATGGGACCTTTGAGAGATAATCAAGACTGGA
>NW_008473610.1:0-1222 GCF_000622305.1 Nannospalax galili | reverse complement strand
CTTACCTACATGCAGGCAATACACACATGCACATAAAATAAAAGTAATAAATAAAATATTAAAAATAAATAAAGTCCTTCCCTTGTCAACTTTCTTCATTGTCCTGCTGTCCAAAATCACATCATATAACATCTTAAGCAATCACTACTACAGAAATGGTACGTCCACGATGCGCTCAGAGCAAGCAGTTTTCCATATGGAGACAGGCTGAGACTAGCTTCCTTATAGGTACATGGCCACAAAGGTACAGATAATTGCATTGCACTAAGGTACTCACAAAAAGGAGGAATGCCCTTGTTTAGGTCACCAGTATATTGAGCCACAAACTTAGAAAATTCAGTACAACATGCTGTAGGGGAACATAGAAATGGAAAATGCTACTGGCACGCACAAAGAAGGGCATTTGGCTTAGCTTGCCCAGGCAAAAGGGAGGGGTAAAGAGAGTATCAGAATCAGCTTCTAAGGAAACAATCACCTGACCCAATTTGTAAAAAGCAAGAGGAGACTGCCAAGGAAAGGGGGCAGAAGGGCAAGAAAGCAACCAGGAAGATCGAGAATAAGAGAGCACAGGGGTCTGGAGGATGCAGAAAATTTAATTTGCCTAAAATATATACAGTATAATAGTTAGAGAAGGAAGAACCAGTCAGAATAAGGCTAGAGGAGCAAGTTGTAGATCACAAAAGTTCTTATAAGTTGTAGAACCAATGAAAGGTGTTAAGCATCCAAAGACATAATCAGACATGAATTTCAAAAATATCTTTGGCTGCTATGAGAAATTTGACTCTTAAAGTCAAGACAAGAGGTAATGAGTACATGTCAAAATCAATTACAGTAACTAGCTAGAACAGTGAGGGGGCTTAAGAGAGTATTATTGGGCTAAAGGGGCATGGGTGATGAGATTGGTATTCTGCAGTTTCAGGTAAACAGGGTTTGATTAACCAGAGAGGAGAGATGGAGAGATCCATAACCACTCAACTTTCTGATTGAGACAGTTAGGAGGAGGGTGACAGATTTCATTGAGATAGGATATTCAAATGACAATCAGTATAGAAGTGAGTTAATTTGAATGAATGGTACCAAATGAGTGTGAGGGTTCTATTCTCTCTGAGGTAGGTAATCCACTCCTGAAAGCACATTTCATTGGTTAGTGGCATAATAAACAAAAAGTGATAGAGAGACAGTACTAGGTGTGCTATAACTTACTTTAGAAGTTGTGATTAAG
>NW_008473609.1:0-1222 GCF_000622305.1 Nannospalax galili | reverse complement strand
AAAAAAAACTCTTGAATTTTTCAGTCTATGATACACAGCTTTAATTTGCAGTAGCGCAGACATGTATTCATCCTTCTAATACCGGTCCAGATATTGTTTTTGTACCAACTATGAATCAAGCATTGTCTAGGCTCCTAGGGCATGACATGTTACAGTTTTGTTGTTTGAAATAAAATACCCAAGAAAGAAATGGATGAGGGTTGTTCCTCTGCACAACAAATTTAAGCTGGAAACTGAAAGATAAGACATAGCTGTACAGACCATCAGGGGAAAGTGTCCCAGGGAGCAGGAAAAGCTGTGAAGGGACAAGAACACAGGCTATTCTAGAAGCAAAGGGCAGCCAGCGTGACTGAAACAGAGAACGAGGCAAGGCTGGCAGTCAGTCCCTCCAGGAAAAGGCCGAAAGATCTCAGTAACAGCGTGGTTGAATTGATCGATGATTTAAAGAGAACCCTGCAGTAATTGGGCCGTGATGTGAGGCGTGTGGACCACCAGGAGAGCAGGAGTGGAGCAGAGGTCACCAGTTAGAGCGCTAATTCTTGGAGGGAAAACAGGAAAGAAAGATGCGAATGAACATAAACATCACTGGGATTCCAGCAGAGACATCCGAGGAGAATCACCTGACCTGGATGTTTTAGCCTGATCTGTTCTGTTTTGTTTGATCTTCAACTCTGCTCCTCAGGCACCAGCCTCCTGAGGGCTGGACTGCAGTTGTGCACCCTCACACCAGCGTAATCTGATTCTTAAGCCAAAACTCAAAAAGCAAAGCTCAAATTGAAGGATCATGCTGAAATAAAAATTTAATTTTCTAAGGGCTGGGGACATAGCTTAGGCTGCTTGCCTAGCATGCACCAAGCCCTGAGTTTCAATACTGAGTGTGATAGCGCACACCTGTAACTACAGCTCTCAGGAGCTAGAGGTAGAGGATTAGAAGTTCAAGGTTATCACTGGTGACTAACGGAACTGATAGCCAGGCTGAGCTACATGAGATACTGTCTTAAAAACTGGCAGGGGGTATTCTAAAATGATTGCCTTGAAAAGGATAATGTGCATTTAGTTATGCATTTACTGATTCAATTTTTTATTATTTTTATTAATGTGGATGGATGTATTGCCTGTATGTATATAAGTGTACCTGTGTCACGCAATGCCAGCAGAGCTCAGAAGAGGTCATCAGATCCCCTGGAACTGGAGTTACAGTTGTTAGCTGCCATGTGGATGC
>NW_008473608.1:0-1222 GCF_000622305.1 Nannospalax galili | reverse complement strand
GAGTGCTGGGATTAAAGGTGTGTGCCACCACGCCCGGCCAGGACAGGGACGTTGTAATAGTGGGAAAGCTGCTGGATCAGAGTTGCAGAGGTCAGTATGCCTTCTTCCGAGTTTAGATTCACAGAGGACACAAAGCAGCAAAAGATATGGGAGATGTATGTGTGCACTCCGAGCTCTGTCCACTGAGGGCCCAGGAGCCGAGGTACCCCAGCAGTACCAGGCCCATCCCACCTCCAATTTTTAGCTTCTAAATTCAGTTCTTCAGGAAAGGGACCAGGACTCTGTGGCAAAATGGTTTGTTTTAGTGCTGGATCATGGGAAATACAAGACACGTCCACGGCATCTTGTAGCAGTGAGAAGCAAGGAAGAACCCAGGTTCCACAGGAATGGGACTTGTCAAAGGACTCAAGTGCCAACCTAGAAACCCCAGTGGTCAAAGCTGTGTGTGGACAAAGAAGTAAAAGAAATTCTACTGTACTGTAACCCAAGGTGTGACATGAATATGCATGATATGCAGTGTCAAAATAAATGATTGAATGCTTAAATAAGTGAATGAGAGAGAAGAGGCTTGGGCTTCTTACAGGGAAAACTTCGATCATTTAGGGGGATGACCCCCTCGGGAGACACAGAGTGAGGCGTTGCTACCACCCTTCCCTTGTCCCCGGGGGCAGCTGGATCTACAGCCTCTCTCCCGAAGAGCAGAGGGACAAGCCTGGCCCACATGTCCTCAGCCAGTGATCAAGGTACATACCACCAGTAATAAATCATACAGTTGGCGTGTGCCTTTGCAGCGAGGAGACAGGCATGACACACTATCTCTGTGGTGATCCTTCCCGAGCACATCCACTGTAGTCTGTTCACTAGAGAAAATAGGAGGAAAAAAAGAAAAACCTTGAGGAATATACAGTTACAAAAACTGTCTCAAATTGTCAAGGTCATCGGAAATGAGGATAGACTGAGAAATTGTCACGGGGCAGAGGAGAATCAGGAAACAAGACAAGAAAGGCTAGTATCTTTGTAACTATTCCACATATTTAAGGTGATTAAGATCATTCCCTGAAAAATTATTAAGAGATAAGAAAGGAAGGGGTCTGAACAACTTTTTTAAAGTGCTTAATAGGATAAGAAAAACAGTGTTCTGATGTTTTACAACTGAGAGCAGCTTGTTGGTTGGTATCAATTCAACAGTCAGTATATATATATATATATACTACAATATATA
>NW_008473607.1:0-1222 GCF_000622305.1 Nannospalax galili | reverse complement strand
GAATCTGACTGTTTGTCTCAGACACTCCTGATTTCACTATGAATGCATAGAACCTGGACAAACCAGCCATCTCTAAATTTTTAAGAACAAAAATATCCAATAACTTAGGAGAAAGAGCATAGGCTTTGGAGACAAAAGATTTGAGTTCAAATTCTAAGTCATTCAGCCTCTCTGAACTCAGCGATCCCAACACTAAATTGTGGTAGTAATACTTTTCTTTAGGTAGTATCTGAAACTACTCCATTTTAAATGCCTGGGGCACATAGCTCTCATTAAATGGTAGCTAATTTTAAACCCACCAAAGGAACACTTGCTCTACACCAGAAGCTCCTGATACATGGTTTCACTTAATCCTCACAGTTCCACTGGAAGGAAACTTAAGCTGAGGGAATTTGGGCCATTTGCCCAGCACCTCTCTTGGGGCCAGGTCGTAAAAGAACTGGGGCTAAACTAAGTAGGGTTAGCCTAGCTCTCAGATCTCAGACGACTGTATTACTTTTGAAACTCTGAAATGACAAAGGGATCGGTTTTGGAAAGATGGTAGTGAAGTCAGCAACCTTCGGCTTTGCAAAGATTCAGTAGCCTTCCTTCCCCCTTCCTCTGTCATTCCAAGATAAAATACTTTGGAAATCTTTATTCATCCAATGTGCATCAGCTTTTCCATATGACTCTGTATTTCTGAGCAGACTGCAAGTGACTCATTCCAAGCTCAAAGAACACTCTGAGAATAGTACTAAGTGGAATTCAATCGATGACAGGGGACAAAGGTAGTCTTCTTGCTTACATCCCTCTCCCCTATCTTCAAGACTGCTTGCTGGCTGTCAGCGTGATCGTCTTTTGCACAAGGCATCTAAAAGCTGACAGGTTGGCAAAATAATCAATACAAGAGAGAGCAGGTGATTATCAAGGGCAGAAAAGGCAAAGGTTATCACTGTGCTTTAACTTCTGTTTAAATTTTATGAAGGCTGAACACAGAACAGTGAGTATGAAATAATTTGCTGCAAAATACACAGCTACTCTATCAATTATCATATTGCAGTAGAATATACTTAACAAGGCACCTACTGCCTTTGGTAAAAGTCATGCATCCCATTCTAACAAGCTGTTTTCCCCTTTGCAATGTGAAAAATTTTTTTCTGCTATGCTGAAAATTAAATTGGCTATGTATAAAACAAGATAATAAAGGCCTATGGCACTAAAAACTCGTTAAGATTGCATTTCT
>NW_008473606.1:0-1222 GCF_000622305.1 Nannospalax galili | reverse complement strand
TGGAATTGGTGTACAATGAATTAAGCCACCACAGCACACTGCTACCCAAATGGAGCCAAGGACCCTGGTTACTGACTGAGAATGTTCTTGCCACAGTTTCACTGTTGTGATTTCAATAGTGTCTCCCTCAGACGACATGCCATGTGACTGGTGTGATCATTGAACTGAAGAATGGGCTGCTTGATGAAGCCTGGGATCTGGATGCTGGCATTTGGGGTAGGGCTTCCCCATGGTGGAGTCTGTTCCCCACTGAAATCAGAGCCCTAGTGTCTGACTCAGGACCTGGTCCAGGGGAGGGTGTCAATCCTGTGCAGAAGGGGTACATCCAGCTGAGAAGGAAGGATGCTGGAAGGAGGGAGAGATGGGAGGGAGACAGGAAGGATGCTGAGAGGAAGGCAAGGAGGTTTTCTCTGATATTAAGAGCACTTCTGTCCTCCCAGGCTCCACAGCACCCTGACCCCCATGAGGACCACAGGGCAGAGTCTCCTGTGATGGTCCACATCCTTGTATGATGTGTTCTCCAGGCAGCAGCTGGCACGACTGATATGGTTGGATGTGAAGTTCCCCTGCAGAGGCTCATGTGTTGGAAGGTTGCTCTCCACTATTTAGAAAGATTCTAGAAACTTTAGGAGGTGAGTTCTAGCTGGATACATAGATGATTGAGTGTGGGTGGGTCTTGAGATGTTCTTCTTCATTTTTCTTTTCAGAGATGAGGACTGAACCTGGGTCTTTTGTTTGCTAGACAAGAGCCCTACCATTGAGCTAAATAACCCTGAGATGCTATTCTATGCCCCTTTCTGTTGTGATTTCTGCTTTCTGGTCAGCCATAAAGTGATCAGTTCTCCACGGCATGCTCCTGCCACTGTGACGGTCTGTCCACCAGCCTGAGGGAAGGCAACCATGAACTGAACCCTCAGAAACTGTAATTCAAATAAATCCGTCTTCCTTAAGTTATTTCTATCATATATTTGGTCACAGCTTCAAAAAAAAGTAACTCACACAGTGATCTTTCAAAAAGGCAAGCCAATTCACATCTTAAAAGTTTCTTCCTTTTAAATCTCTCCTAAGATGCCAGGTGTAGTAGCACCTGTGTTTAATCCTAACACTTGGGAGGCATAAACAGGCAGATCTCACAGAGAACTAGGCTAGCCTGGTCTATATAGTGAGTCCCAGGCCAGCTGGGCTACAGGAAGACCCTGTCTCAAACAAAACAAAACAAAAC
>NW_008473605.1:0-1222 GCF_000622305.1 Nannospalax galili | reverse complement strand
GTCACTGTCTGGAACATCAGCTCTGCCTTAAGTTCCTCATTAGCTGCCTGATAAACATCTAGACTTGGACATCTCCTACTTTCCTATATTCAAAAAGAGAACACCGCATTCGCTCACACCAGAGTGGAAAAGCTACCACCACAGACGTTGCTGTTACCTTCCCCTCTGTTGTCTGCATTCCCCTCTGCCTAGTCCTACAAGAAGAAAAACCTGGGGCTTGTTTCATGCCTGAGATCAGAAAGCTACCAGAATGCAACAATGTCCACTCGTCTGTCACTGCTGACCACACTTTGTCAATGTCAGTGTTTAATGCAACAGAGGTCATGGAGCCCACAGAGCCCGAAATATTTCCTATATGGCTCTTTACACACAAAGAGGCTTGCTAACCTCTGATTTAGATTACACATACAGAGAACAAAATCTAATTAGTTTTCTAGATAGCTCTGAGGTTACCCCATGACACCTTGACTAGCAGTCAACTTGACTGTCCCTAGAGTGACACACATAAAGGAGTCATATGATCGCTATACTATTAAAGACCATTCTGCCTGTGCCTCTAACCATATCTGTCCATCTTCTGAGCAAAGACAGACAGGGAAGCTTTTGTTCCCAAACTTCTTTCCAAGAATATCTGTTGCAGATATCCTTGGAAGACATAGGGTCTCCCTTTAGGACAAAGAGCAGATGGTTTGCTTCAAGGATAATAAAGATAATGTCTCTCTTCAGAGCAAAGTTTTAGCAGGCTTGGATGCCCCTTCTAACATGCTGTTGAATGCCAAGCTCAGGGTATCTTGACTGTGTTGTAAACACACTGTGGGTACAAGATCTGCTTGAGTCCCTATGGGACTCAGGGCAAGATGAACCAATGTGAACTTGAAGCTCATGCCACTTGTGCTATGAAAAGTGAAGTGTGTTGTCTCTGGTCTAGAAGTCTTGTCTCTTCTACAAGCTTCGATGAAACCCTCAGCCTAACTGAACAGTTGGCAAGCGAGCCAAAACCTCAGATCCATCATAACTCTCATTTCTCTCCATTCCTTCTTGACTCAAGCCCAGGCCCCGAGGCTCTCAAGGGCCTAGTGCACTTTCCCTCTACTGCAATTCTGTTGTTCCCTTCACAGTGCTCACCCGTGGGTCACAGCTGTCCGTAGCCAACATGTCCTATGTGTTCTTGCTCAAGTTGCCTCCTGGTCTCCCAAACCACACATCTCCTGTCCCTCTCCCC
>NW_008473604.1:0-1222 GCF_000622305.1 Nannospalax galili | reverse complement strand
TTTTTTTAGCTTTTATTTTGAAGTAATTGTAGACTCACAGGAAGTTATAAAAATTATGGTGGGCGCCCTATACTTTTCCCTTAGCTTCCAAGGATCACACCTCATATAACCACAGTAAACTATCAAAACCAAGACACTGGCATTGTCACTGATGTGTCTGCCACTAGTCTTTCCTGGCATGGGAAAGTACAAAAACTATAAATTGAAAGTTGAAAACTTGAGGGAAAAGGATGAATCCATCTGCTAAGAGTGACGACTACCAGCTACAAGTTCTCCACGCACTACCCTGCACAGGCTATTTTGAGCAGAAAAATGCTGTCTTCTGTCAGATGCCCAACCCCCAGTCTTGCATCCACAGAACAGCCTCCTTCATCTCTTACTCGTTGTCCACACAGACGCTTTCTGTGCTACTGGAAAGAGAAAAGTGGTGTCCTTGGGTGTCTCTCTTGGTGTTATACTTCAGTATTTCTTTAAAAATCTTTTATTTAAATAATTATAGACTCACAGGAAGTTGCAAAGATAGTTCAGAGAAGCCCTGGGTATTTTCAGCCAGTGTCTCCCAGTGATTACATGTCTAATGTTCATTTTTTTCAGGTTACTGCATTTGGAAAAGATAATGAGTTAATTTTTAACTTATTTTATTTTATTATAAAAACTTCTTGAGTTAGGGGGTTGACTCAATGAGTAAAATGCTTGCTGTGTAAGCATGAGGATTTGAATTCAATGACCCCTCACACCTTTAATCCCAGTGCTGAAGACTGAGACGGGGGGATCCTGGGGTCTCACTAGTCAGTCAGTAGAGCCAGTCAGTAGTGAGTCTTGGGTTCAGTGAGCAACCTTGTCTCATTTTTTTCCCCTTTTTGAGACAGATTCTTGCAATGTAGCTCACGCAGGCCTCAGACTCGCTAGGCCCAAGCTCATCAACCTACTGTTTCTGCCTTCCAAACACTGATTACAGAGCTGCCCCACCATGTCTGGCTGTTTTTTAAACCTAGGAAACATCAAAACTGTTCTTCTTCCATTTTTTTTTTGTTTGGTTTGTTCTTTTATTTTTATCTACTTTTTTTTTTTTTTTTGAGGCAGGGTCTTACTCAGTAGCCCCAGGGTGGCCTAGAATTTGTAGCAAATCCTCCTGTCTCGTGTTCCCAAATGTAGCCACCACTGCCAGTTGAAACCTTTTCTTTTCTTTTAAAGTTTTATTTTATTTTTTATTTATGTATAT
>NW_008473603.1:0-1222 GCF_000622305.1 Nannospalax galili | reverse complement strand
AACCCAGGTCTTCTGCAAGAGCAACCAGTGTTCTTAACTGCTGAGCCATCTTTCCAGCCCTGTATTTTTTATTTTTTATTCTTATTTTACATGTATGAGTGTCTTGCCTTCATGTAAGTACACCCTTATCATGCAATACCCACAGAGACTGGAAGAATATGTCAGAACTGGAGTTACTGATGGTTATTAGCCACCATGTGGATGGTAGGAACATTGTCCAGCTCCTCTGCAAGAGCAGTCAGTGTTCTTAACTGCCAAACCATCTCTCCAGCATGTTTACATTTTCTTTATCCATTTATCTGTTGATGAACACCTAGGCTGATTTTCATAACTTTGACTATTGTGAAATCCATCATGATATCATGATAAGCCTGTATTATACTTTAAAGTCTTAAGGAAATCAGCCTCCTTATCTTGTCACCCATTCATATCTACATTTCCTCAACAAAGACCCTTGATGGTCAATGACAAAAACCCAACTCAAGAGACTGGGGACATAGCTCAGTTGGTATAGAGTGTTTGCCTGGCATGCATGAAGCCTAGGTTCCATCCCCAGCACCACATAAACCTGGCCTGGTAGTACAGGCCTGTAATCCTAGCACTGGGGAGGCTGAGGCAGGAGCATCAAGAATTCAAGGTCATCCACTGCTAATATATTCAGTTTGAAGCTGGCTTGAAATATGTCTCAAAAGCAAACAAACAAACCCTTAAAAGTAGCTCAACCCTCCCAGAATGATCCTCTTCCTTCCCCAACCTTCCTGCCACATCCTGGTGACAGGCTGACACTGCATCCAGTTGTCTCGCTAGCCCCCACTAAAATAAGTGTGGGTTATTGCTCTGCCTGTTGCTCCAGGCAGAGTGAAGAACCCTTTGACTCAGAAACACAGTACTATCTTGTTCCTCAGTGCTACACCAGGCCCTCCCCAAGCCAATTTTGTTTCATGGTTCAGTGCAGACCGGAGCCCTGGACTAGGATCTGAAGGTTGTTTGGACTCTGAGTGATTCTGCCCCCTGCAGGCCAGAGCATGGAAGAGCCGGGCTCTGCATTCCCAACCAGAGTGCCTTCAACCCCAAGTCTTTGCAGATACCTCCCATTAGGCCCAGTCCCAGCCAAACTCAAGACAACCCCAACCCAGTGACCCCCATCTGCCAGATGAGGGGACCGCACTTGTTTCTAAGGACACCACCTGCCTCTGGGCTTCCTGACAACTGTCATGGCTGG
>NW_008473602.1:0-1222 GCF_000622305.1 Nannospalax galili | reverse complement strand
ATGTGCAGGATGGAGACAGGGGACACGGATCCCTCCATCTTTCAGCTTGGAGGCTCTGGACCTTAAGGATGCTGGGGGTTTCTTTGGACCACCCTAGGAGAGGGAGTGTGTCAGTCTGCCACAGAAGGGTCTGGATATGAGGCCCAGAGGGAGCCACAGTGTCTGCTGGACCAGGGCTAGAGTAGAGGCAGGAAGAGCTGGGATTGAGCCTGTGCCCCTGTGCCCAGGCCTGTCCTTAGTCACTGTCTGGACCAGCTGGTGGGGCTTCAAGGTGCTGTTAGGATAACAACAGTCCATCTGCCCAGGGCCCAGCCCCAACACAATCCTTTCATTTCTTTCTTTCTAAACATCCATTAGTCTGGGAACAAAGGAGGCTATCCTTGCTGAGCACTAATTTCTCCTTGATAAAGGCCTTTTTGGGGTCTAGGAAAGAAACAGCCTCTGTTCTGGCTTTTAAAGGGGAGGAGAGGGTAGAGGAGGGAAGTGGAGGGAGATGGAGGATTGGAGAGGAGGGGCAGGGGAGGGAGGGAAGAGAAACTGGAAGAAAACGGGCCTCTGGGCTAAGGGCCCTGGCCTCACCCACATGGTCCAGGCTGGCCGTTGGCCATCCCCATGGAGGTTTGGGAGGGGTGAGGCCCTGAGTGTAGGGGAGGCCTCCCTGGCCGCCTCAGGGGCTAGTACAGGGTGTCCCGGGTGGCGCTGCTGGAGAAGGCATGGTTGCTGGTCATGCTGTTGGGCTTCCGGGAGAACGTCCGCCTCTTCTTCCGACGCCGCCACCCAGGGCAGAGGCAGGCCAGTGTGGATAGGAAGACCTGACGGAAGTTGGCAGAGACCAGGTTGTAGAGGATGGGGTTGATGGCAGAGCTGATGTAGAAGAGAGCATTGGTCAGCATGTAGAAGTAGTGGTAGAAGTCATAGAGGAACCTGGGAGAGACAAGGTGCACCTCAGACACCAGTCATTCCAATGTGTGCTGGGACCCCGGGCAGTGTGGTGGCTTGGGACACCAAAGCACCCCCGAAGGCTTTTCTCCTGGAGCATCTGGTGAATCTGGCTCTGACCATGCTCCCTGAACTGGGCTTCTTGAGGTTGGGAGTGCCCTCTCTACTTTGCCCGTTCGTACCTCCCCCTATAGCCCACCTAGACTGCCCAGAGTCTTGTTCAGAGTCTGTGTCCTGAGGCTGCAGGGTCCTCTCTGGTTCCCCAACTAACTACATCAAGACA
>NW_008473601.1:0-1221 GCF_000622305.1 Nannospalax galili | reverse complement strand
TTTATTTTATGTGTATAAGTGTATTGCCTGCATGTGTGTAAGTGCACCCATATTGTGCACTGTTCACGGAGATCAAAAGAGGGCATCAGATCCCCTGGAACTGGAGTTATGGACAGTTGTTAGAGCCACCATGTGGGTGATGGAAATCCAACCCGGGTCTTCTATGAGAAGAGCCAGTGATCTTAACCACTGAGCTATTTCTCCATCCCCCATAATTTTCTAATTTTAAGAATAAAAATTTTATTTTATTATTATTGAGTGTGCATGCGTGTGCGCACACATGTGCATATACCACAGTGTGCATATGGAAATCAGAGGACAACTTGCAAAAGCCAGTTCTCTCCTTCCACCACGTGGGTTTCTGAGATTGAAATCAGGTCTTCATGTTTGCGCAGCAAATGCTTTTACTCTCTGGGCCATCTTACAGGCTCATGCTGCATATTTTTCATATCTATTCATCTGTTGACAGACTCCTAGGAAGTTTCTATAGCTTGAGTAGTGCTATGGTAGACATGGGTATGCAGGTATCTTTATAGTATGCTAATTTTTTGGTATAAACCCAGAAGTGGTATATTTAACTACAGTATTATCAGCATTACTAACATTCTGATGATTCATAGGTAGATGCTTGGGCATCAGGAATATCTTCCAACAAGGCTCAGGACAACTCTTGAAGCAAGATCGAACCAATAAGTCCTTGGAGTAGTCATACCAGATCCACAAATGAACAGCTGAAAATCCTCACTGAAGCTTTTAACCAAGAACCTTACCTAAATTGTGCTACTTTACAAAGACTTGCTTCAGAAACCATTATGGATGAGTTGAAAATCCAGATGTGGTTCCAGAACCAAAGATCTAGGCTCCTATTCAAGACAAGACCAGAACTGAAGGACAACTTAGAAGCAAGCGAAGAACAGGGAAGAGATCACCTTCAAGAATGGATTCAAGGTCAAAAACTCAGAGGGTGTTGTACTGTCTATCACTCTTTTAAGTTACACACACTCTCATCAAAGTATTTGAGAGCAAACCTTACCTTGGTGCTGATTCCAGAAAACAACTTGCTGAAGAAACTGGGGTTCCTGAGTCAGAAATACAAATTGGGTTTAAAAAACAAAGATCCAAAATATGTGCCCAGATAAAAAGAGACCTTCTTGAGTCCTTAGAACCAAGACCAGGGACAAGGTCACTGAGATCAGAGTTCAAGAAACAAAAGGACATAAA
>NW_008473600.1:0-1220 GCF_000622305.1 Nannospalax galili | reverse complement strand
CTTAAATCTGCTCTGTAAATTAAACTAAAATCCACATTTAACCACTTTTCTTTGGTGAGAATATCTGATTATAGGCAAACTGATCTGGTGTTTTTTAACCCAAAGTACAGATCACTTAAGTCATGTGAAAATGTAGTTCTAAGACATTACAGCTGGGTTTTGGATAGTGAAGTGAGGTCTCATGCCCTTGACTCTCAGGATAAACAGAACCCCAGGAAGTATAAGAAGATGGCACTCATGTCAGGGGAGCCCACTTTGTCCCTGGCTTTCAGTGCACAGACATCACGCTAGGCTCACCGGTGATCAGCCTGCTCTAGGTTTCATTTTCAGGCCAGGGCTGGTGGCCAGTGTCAGCCTTTGCGGCTCCCATCTTGCAGTCTCTGTGGTATCCTCTGCACCTGTTGTGAATGGGGAGCTGTGCTCTGTAAGGACTGAAAGGCAAAGGCCTATACTTCAACACCAATATTAAAGAATGCAGCCTTCTCCATTCCAAACACCCAGGTCGCTCCCGGGCCTTGGGCCTGCCAACCACGTCTCCTCATTGCACATTTTCTATGCCTTTCTGCACCTACAAATCTGTGAGTCTTCAGATTTGTGTGTCTGTGTCAAATGCACGTGGAACTAGCAAAACAGAACGAAACTAAAACCCCACAAAACGCTGACATTTAGACGTGAAGCTGGTAAACAGTGCATTGTGATGGCACTTATTTAGCTCCATATGATTCTGCGAAGACTTCTGTGTGCTTTGAGATGCATTAATACTTGCACAAAGGAGAAATACAATCTTTCCTTTACCTCCCTGTCCCAAATCTTTGGGCAAATATGTTCTCTGAATATGTGAGTAGCATATGGGAAATGGCCTTTGTCGTAGATGCCACATCAACGCAGATGGAAAAACCTTTCTATAAACATAATCCCTGGCTAATATGTTTGTGGAATTTTGTTCCTTCTGTAGTTCAATTTTGTCCACAACTTAGACGTCGAGAACAGCTCTCAATCTACTTCTCAGAGGTAAAACTAAAGAAATGCTTAGATTTATTAAAATCTTTTATTATAATTTTTAGAGCAGAGACTTTCCTAACTTTAAAACATTTTATTAATTTTATTTTCTGTGTATGAGTGTATTTTCTGCATGTGTGTAAGTTTACCTGTGTCGTTCAATACTTGGGGAGAAGAGGGTGTCAGATCCCCTGGAACTGGAGTTATGGACAGTTGTTAGC
>NW_008473599.1:0-1222 GCF_000622305.1 Nannospalax galili | reverse complement strand
ACCTCCCCCATCTGTGCTGGGTTTTGTCTGGCTTGAGCTTGTGTAGTTCTTGTGCATACTGTCATAATCAGTATAGATTCATATTTGCAACTGCCCTGTTGCTTCTGGAAAACATAATTTCCTTCTATACTCATGCACGATCTCTGACTCATAATTTTTCTACCCCATCTTCTGCAATGGTCCCTGAAAGAAGAGGGTATGATACAGGTATCTCATTTAGGGCTACACACTCTGTAGTCTCCTGTTTTGTTCATGTTGCACACTTAATTGTTGGTATATGTGTTAATCAACATTTGCTGGAAAAAGAAGATTCTCTTGAGACATGAATTAATCTGTGGGTGTCACAATAATTCATTAGAAGTCAGTTTAATACTATATCCAGTTAGCAAGATAATAGTAAAAGTTTCTCATCTGAGGCCTGTGACCTGTCTATCCACAGGTTTTTGACCCTGACAACCATGCCAATTATGAACTCCCTCTTGTGAAGCAGGCCTTACATCCACTAAGAAAGAGGCTGGTTAATCCCGTTACATTCATGCCACTATTTTACCAGTGGACATACCAGGCCAGTTATTATTGTAGCCTGCAGTGTCTACAGGAGAGTCAGTTTGATGATGTATTTTCTAGTAGTATGCACACACCTTTAGGTCTATGAAAACTAGCCAGTGGGGATGAAGCTTCCAGTTCAATACCAACTTGATGTCACCGTATTTGTTCTATGACTCACATATGTAGTGTCTTCAGCAATAGGGTCTTGTTCTCAACCAAAAATAACGGCAATAGCCAGTATTGTTTAGGGTCTATGGGATTTCCTTAGCAACAACTCCAAAATAGGGAGTCTGTTCTTGGCAATGGGTATTTTACTTGCTAGCCTTTGCTGTCTGGTAGGGTCATTGTTGCTCATAGGGTAACTCCATCTGTACTCTTTTTATATGTGTGTATGCATGTATTTTAAGAAGCTTCTACAATAGTATTTCCAACTGAATTTTTCAAAAGGTTTTTAGTGTTTCTTATCCCTTCCAGTATTCCCTCTTCTACCCACTAGGTATAATTGTCTGGATTGACAGCTGTGCTCTTTAAGAATTTGGAACACATATTTTCAGATCCTTATGGCTTTAAAGCTTTCTGTTGAATAATCAGGTGTTATTCTAACCAGACTACCTTCATAAGTACCTTGACCTTTCACTCTTTGAACTTTCAAAACCCTTGCTTCCTTTAATAT
>NW_008473598.1:0-1222 GCF_000622305.1 Nannospalax galili | reverse complement strand
CTTCCAGATGTCCTATCTAAACAAAAGGAATCTCTTCCAGTTTGATATCCCAACCTGGAAACATTCACTTCTCACTGCCCTGGCATCAGGAGCTACTGTGTTTATGCTACACACCAAGCACTGTGAATAAGTATGCACATGTGTATTACATACATTTCTTTATGCTACAGTATATTATACATTTAATTTCTTAACACTCCTGAAATAGGTGGCATTCTGATCTTATCTTACAGAGGTAAGACTGGAAGTTCAGACCTGAGCAGCTCTTGCACACTGTCCCCACCCCTGAGTCTTCACCTGGGAGCAGCTCATATCATCATCAGTACCTAGACCCCAGCAACTCTGCCCACTGCCTGTGTCCTGCCTCCTCCCTGGCATCCTAGCCACACAGCTATCCAACTCCATTTTCATCCACCTTCACCATGGCCACCAGAGACATCTTAAATAATAATCCGATGGCGGGAATTTCCTCTCAAGTGTTTTATCACATTTGAGAGTGGCCATATCATCTGGTACTATCAGCCACTTCAACTCCCTACACTCCTGCCCCACCTACACAGTAGATTCTTGCTCTTCTCTTAGCCGGGGGGCGCGGGGGGGGAGGTCTGTGCATAGATCGCTGTCTTTGCCTGAATGCTCCATTGACCCTCTCTTTCTGCTCACCTGGAAGCCCTTCGAAGTTCTCACTCCCTCTGTGGCACTGTCAGCGTGCCCCAGTAAGCTCAGCTCCAATTCCATGCTGATTTTCAAGGTACTTTTCCCCATCACATCTTTCTGTAAGTGCTTTGTTTCTTGGGGACAAGGGCTGGGCTGCCTGCTTGAATTGGTCTCCCCTCTTAGCTCTGGCTATATCTAGGGGACAGTTAATGATTCTGCTGAGTAAATATGGGTCTCCAGAAACTCTTGTGGAAAAACAAGCTTTGGAAGAAATAACTGAGCCTCTGCTTGCCAGGGATGATGTCAGTGTTATGGTAGACCACTGGGCTTAGGGTGCCCCACTAAGAACCCTGGAATCCAGGGATGGTCTGTTTTGATAGAATAAAACAGAGTCTCTACTGTACACTCCTGTCTGTGAATAGTCAGGTCCTGGTGACACAGACCTGCTGCAGACGCCCTTTCTTTCATCCAAATCACTGCGAACTCTACTTTAACTCTGTCCCTTGCCGACCTTCCCATTCTTCTGAGTGATGGTCCCATGTTTAACCCCCTCCCCCTGCCCCCC
>NW_008473597.1:0-1222 GCF_000622305.1 Nannospalax galili | reverse complement strand
GCAC
The DNA here is from genome assembly GCF_000622305.1 of Nannospalax galili. Classification (NCBI taxonomy): domain Eukaryota; kingdom Metazoa; phylum Chordata; class Mammalia; order Rodentia; family Spalacidae; genus Nannospalax; species Nannospalax galili. The sequence continues at coordinate 1,218 of NW_008473597.1, read as the reverse complement.
ACCTGTGACCTGTACTCTGATTTGCTGCCATTGTTATGTCCAATTCTGGCCCATCTCAGTGTATAGGGAGCTGAGCTGCATCCAAGCCATCCGCCGGCAAGACCACACTCAGCCCTTGCAATGAACAGCCTGGTGACCCCCACTGCACACTCACCCAGCACCCAGCCCTGTGCATAAACACACAACTGTAAGCCCAGCTCTTCCACATTGTGGAGGAAGGAAAAACGCTTAAGAAAATGATCTACTATTTCTATAACTCCTGTTCCCTCAGCACCTCCTAAAACCACCTGAAACACCTGAGTGGGGCTTGTCGAGTAGGCATATTTATCAGCAAGATGCCTGCAGAGGAGGGAGCCATTCTCCACCAGGTTGATGAGCCTGTTCCCCACTGAGCCACGAGGAAGGAGATTGCTTTCACCTCTGTCTTCGAGAGCTGCGTGGAGAACTTGAGTGACACCCTGAAGGGAAGGCCGCCCTTTTAATTCAGCTCATTGGGTCTGTAATTCAAGCTGAGCACACTGGATACAGTGGGTGTGGTCTATGCAGGACGTGACTATTTCAACTGTTCAGGCTATGGACTGCACTAAAATACAAGGCAAATTATTTCCCCAGACTAATTCCCAGAACTCTCAGAGAGGCTGTGGGGTGTCTGCACCTGGTTAGCACCTCAGGCACTGCTTGGTCGGTTAGTTCTGTGAAACACTGTGCAGACACATGGTCGTTTCCTTTCCAGATCCTACAGGTTAATTGGGAAAAACAATGTGAGTGTTGCATGTCAAAACCCATAAACAGCATTTACAGAAGAAAAAACTGGCAAGAATCTAAGAGTAAAATAAATTCCATCGTTTTTCTCTCGCACCTCTGATCTTCCTAATTCACCAATAACAGAAGTCGGAGAATGTTTCCAAGGCTCAAGTTTTGGAGGTTTGTAAATTTGGTATTGCAGTGACTGACAGACATTCTTTCTCCTCTATTGGGCATCGTAACCCACCTGCGTTCCCTGTTCCTGTGCAACATGGGTCAGGCCTGAAAAGCTAGCTGCTGCTGCACCCAAGAACGTTCACAACGAGTCACCCTATTAACAGGAGCACGAGCAAGAGCAACTTCCTCTTCCATGAGCAGCACATCAGAGACTGCTACCCAGAAATGCTCGACCTGCCCTTCCAGGGTCCGGCGAAATCTGTATCCTCGGAGCCATGCTGTTCCTCAGAGTTCCTT
>NW_008473596.1:0-1222 GCF_000622305.1 Nannospalax galili | reverse complement strand
TAACAACTGTCTGTAACTCCAGTTCCAGGGGATCCGATAGCTTCTTCTGACATCCGTGGGCACTGCGCGACGTGGGTGCACTTACCTACATGTAGGCAATGCAGGCATACACATAAAATAATAAAATATTTTTTTAAAAAGATTAAACAGTTTAGAGAAAGAAGCAGTAGACCTGTGCAGTGGGTTTCCTCCTGCCCCAGTCTCTGGGCACCCAATCCAATTGTTCATCTCTCAGCTTATATTGTTTTAGTACCAATGCAAGTGCATGCTGCAAAGTTTGTGGCTCAGTGTAGGGTTTGCCTGAAGGTGATTCCAATATTTCCTGAAAACTTTTGTTCTGTTTCTCCTCAAACAGATGGTGGTAGCTTAAATTTGGTGGCATTTTCATATACATTGTCTGGAGAAAGGCCACAGAGCATGTCTACATTCCAGAACGCAGAGCATACTGAATGCTTTGTCTTCTGTTTAGATGCACTTTCACCAGAGTACATGTTAGCTTAAGTAACAGGAAAAAGAAGAAACTGTAAAAATGTGACAACTAATCCATATTAAAACATGCACACTCAAAACAGCTGCCCTTTGAATGGTTCACTGGCCACCAGGATCATGTGGCGGCCGAATTAAGAACATTTGAATAATTGACCTTCTGTGTGAATAAATTAGAATAGATTAGATTTGATTGACCACATAACAATTTAAATCATAAAAAAGCCTCTTTCTCTTTCTAGGCTACTTCGTTATGCTGAGTCTCTAAGGTGATTAACCATGTGTTTTTCTTGTTGGAAGACTTTCCCAAACACAAATTAGCTGACTACAAAGAGAATGGAAATATTTACATGTGTTATTTCTTTTTTAATTGAAGGACTCAGAAGACTACGAGACATACTGAGTTGTTAGAAGCCATTCTAGAAGGGCAGCAGGCCCAGAGCATGTTGCTGTGCATTAAATCCTCTGGCCCAACCTATGGGGTGGTTATACATGGTGATCACCTGAGCCATTGAGATGCGATGTTGCCCTTTTGTTTTGAGCTGTACATTATGCTTGCAATGCATTGTACTGTTCTAAAGACCATGTGCTAGTGCTATGAAAGCAGTAGACACGGCCTTGAACTTCAGAGCAGCAAAGAATTGAGAGGTACAATAGTGAGTTAGACACAGAGATGAGACACAGTGGTGAGTTAGACACAGTGGTGAGGAGACATGGTGAAGAGATAACAGTGGTG
>NW_008473595.1:0-1222 GCF_000622305.1 Nannospalax galili | reverse complement strand
AAATAACAAAATGGAGATTATGAGATGACTCCCTCACAGGATTAATGGGACTGTGCACAGCCCTTTGAGCATTTTCTGAGTCTCAGTGTCTGGTGTAATGATGACCAGGGTGGCCATGATAAAGATAAAAAGAGCTGTCACTAGTACCTTCACGATCCACTCTCCTGCCGCAGAGTATTTTCTGTCATCTGTTGTCTGAGCAGGTCACCCTGGGCTCTGCTTACCTGTCCCAGCCCTCATCCATCACCAAAGCTAAGTCTGCCTGCTCCCTTCCTGCTCCTGTGCACTCCACACCCCTGTGCCCTCCAGATCCCAGGAGTAACACCTGTTCCCTCCCCATCTGTCATGCCTTCACAGTCTCCTTCTCCATTCCCAGGTGTGAGTGTCCAACCTTGTAAAAGATGAAGGATGGAGACCACAGACTCTCTGTCCTTGGAGGCACAGAAAAACAGACACGCTGACTTTCAGAAAGATTTAGACATTTATCTGCCCTAAAGCAAGAGACAGTACTGGAGGATCCTTCAAGGTCATCATCTGTTTAGAAATCTTGCAAAGACTCCACATCTCCCTCTGGACAAAGTCTGCATTGCAAAAACCCTGTATGCTCTGTCTCTTTAGTGAGGTGTTCACAGCAGCAGCCTAGGGAGCTGTCCCCATAAGTCACCAATGCTGTTCATGACCCCATCCCATCTGTTTGCACCTGTACAATCTTCCCAGGGTGTCTCACCTTCTCCGAATTGTCCCCCCTAGAGCACAGTGCCCACCTCTGTCCTCCTTCACACAAGAGCAAGCAGCTGGCCAGGCCCACCCCTGGAGACCTTCTCCTCAGTCCCCACAATGTCCTGAGGAGCTTATATAACTGCACATGGGCTGCTGCCCTGAAACCAGTAATTTCCTGTGGTCAGAGGATGCTGAGTAAGCAGTTTATGACATCATTCAAGTACAACTTTATCTCTGTCTTCCTGTTACCCCTGTAAATGCATCCCATAAGAATCAAGTTGCTTGGCCCCAGGTGAAAAAGCTGACACAGTGGGGCTAGAGAGATGGCTCATCAGTTAAGAGTACTTGCTGGTCTTGCAGAGGACCCAAGTTGGGTTCCCAGTACCCACACAACATAGCTTACAACTGCCCCTAACTCCAGGTGAAGTTAGATTCCAGAGAATCTAACATTCTCTTCTGGTATTTTTAGACAACTGCACAAATGTGGCACACACACACACAC
>NW_008473594.1:0-1213 GCF_000622305.1 Nannospalax galili | reverse complement strand
AGAGAGAGAGAGAGAGAGAGAGAGAGAGAGAGAGAGAGAGAATGAGAAGGAACATTGGTTTATTGCCTGTACCATTTATGACTTAAAAAATCACAAAATGACAATGTTCATTTTAATCATTCATGGTACTAGTTTTGAAATCCCTCCTGATGTAGTCATTCTAATACTACAGGAGTAATTTGTCTATATTAAGGATAAAACAGAAATAAACATTGTTGATGAATTAGTGGTCACAATATTCTTCATCTTATTTATTTTCACTCTGGGGAAATTTGGATCTAGATTGCCTCTAGTTATACTCATCCCAGACACCCAGGCATTCCTACTTACATTGCTAAGTGATAAGAACACATAAAAAGCAGGGAATGGAGTGATGGTATACAAGTAGATAAGTGGTCAGAGAAGCTCTTTTTGAACTGGTGGCATGTAAACATCAAAGCTTAAATCAAGGAAAGGATCCTGCCATTTAGATGGCTCAGTGAAATTATACTAAGGAAATCCTTCTTCAGGAAGGAGACAGAAATCCAGCGAGATTAGAATAAGTAAAAGAGACAGTGAGCAGAAATGTGAGCAGCATTGCGCAGGAATGTGTGGGCAGAAGTTATGAGATACTCTTCTTAGTATTACATGAATCCAATATATGAGTTCAGTCCTGGAAGACAATTACTTGATTTGTATTTTAAGGGAAGCCTGGGTATTTTACAAGGAATAAGTTATAGTAAGACAAGAATTAAAGCAGAAAGCCAAGTTAGAAATTTTCAGTAGCTGATATGGTTTTAGTTTGAACTCAGATAATAACAGTGATGGTGTATAAAATAGCTGGATGCATCTAGATCTGTTTTGGAAATAGATGCTCCGGGATTCAGGATGGTTTGTATGAGTAGAGTACAAAAAGATAAATTATTTGAGTTTAACTTCACATGTTTTTATCTGAGCTACTGGGGTGACATTTTCTATTGTGGAGCAGTGATGGCTGATTTATATGTCCATGTGACTGGGTCATGGGTGGCTGACATTTAGACAGATATTATTCTGTTCCTGTCTGTATATATGTTTTCAGATGAGGACCTCTGGAATGAACAAAGCAGATTGTTTTCTCTAATTCTCTAATGGGAGTGGAATACCATCAATAAATCAAAGACCTAAACAGAAAAGACAGTTTGAGTAACAAGTCTCCTCTTAGATTGCTTGTACTGGAGCACTGGTCTTTCTG
>NW_008473593.1:0-1176 GCF_000622305.1 Nannospalax galili | reverse complement strand
TGTGTGTGTGTGTGTGTGTGTGTGTGTGTGTGTGTGTGTGTGGTGTATTATGTATGTGCAATGCCTGCCAGAAGAAGGCATCAGATCCCCTGGAACTAGAGTTACAGATAGTTTTTAGCTGCCATGTGGGTGCTAGGAACTAAACCTAGGTCCTCTGCGAGAGCAACCAGTGATCTTAACTGCTGAGTCAATCCTCTAGGTCATCCTTCAGGTTTTATTTTAGGGACACTGCAACATTAAATGAGATGTAAACAAAAATATTGATGTATTGGAGGTATTCAAAAATGCAATTTCTACACAATAGTCAGAATCATAGGCAAAGTAGCAAGTTCTGGTCAATACTCAGTTTAGAAATCCAGTAAGAGAAGATTAAAATGAGGTCTTTGGAATTTGATGGTGGGAGAAGTTACACATTTGAAGGTCTAAATGTGGCGCAGAGGGGAGATGGGAAATCTTTGCGTCTTCTGTCCAGTTTTCTGGGAATCAAAATTACTATAAAAACAATGCTTAATATTTTTATAAAGGTAAATGAGAAAAAACAAGTTGTGTTGTCTGTTTTAATTAGACTCTGAGCACATGAGGTCCCAAGATACGTGCTGCCTTGTTCATACTGACCCTCAGTTAAACCTTCTCGGTGTGTCATGAGCTATTCATTCTTTCTGGTCACTCTGTTAGAATCTTGGTTCAGTGCCTCTGTTGATCTGGCTCTGTTGATGTGAGCTTGTGAGAAGACACACACATAAATACCAATGATCTCAGTTACTCCCTCCCCTCCTGGTACATTCCTTAGCAGGCCGAATCCCTCTGACTTGGCTGGAGCCTCTATACACAAATAGGCCTGGCTGGGCTAAATTTAGTAACTCACAGGCTAGAGCCAGGGGTGAGGCTGGAGCCCCTGCAATCCCTAGGATATTTCATGGGAGACAGGAGCCCAGCCCCACTGCAGGAGCTAAAAGGGATGCTCCAAATGATGTGTTTCAGCTGTTTAAGAACTGATTTCATAACAACCATCCTTTGTTTTCCTTAACTTCTCACCCAAATGTTTTCTTCAGGTAACAGGCATAGAACTTATTTTGGAGTATAAAAACTATACTGGAGAGATGGCTCAGCGGTTAAGAACACTGGTGGTTCTTACAGAAGACCCAGGTTTGAATCCCAGCACCCACATGGCAGCTA
>NW_008473592.1:0-1221 GCF_000622305.1 Nannospalax galili | reverse complement strand
GGAATGACACACACCACTGTGGTTTAAACTAAGGTACTAGCTAGGCCATTCCCTTCCTGCTCCTGCCATGTCCATTCCCTTTCCCTTCCCCTTCCTAGGCAAACCAAGCCCTTTGAAACAGATGAAATCCCATTTCATACAGAATCAAGGTGCTAGGCTTCAGAACGGTGCTGGCAGAGATTTCCCAGGGTGCTTAGGGGAGTGAGATTGCCCTAGGCTCAGCTCACAGAGCTGTATGCCACCTGTGTGACCCTGGCCACGTCACTGCCGTCAACCTCAGACTGAGGCCATCCTACCTCCCTGGAATGCCTCCTGAAGGGTTAAAATCAGGCATGCAAAGACTGCAGTGGGAGCCAACAGAAGGTGCTCAGGTTTCCCACACGGCAGTGGTCCTCAAGATAGCTGCTTTGAGGCCTGAGAAAGAAAAGGACAAAGGCTTTCTATCAAGAGGATGCTAAGGAGGACCAGGGCTGAAGGCCCCAGCTCTGGAGTCTGGGATCCAGGTCCCTCTGTCTGCACACCAGCTCCAGGCTGCAGTAGGCACATGCGTGTGCGAAGCATTTACCTCACAGACCTGCCACTCCAGCATGGCTCACTTATCACAGGGCTATGGTGACCACAGCAGCCAAGAGCCTGTAGGACCACAGAGCCCAGCACCATGGCCCTACACAGCTTCTAGGGTTGTAGGGCAGGGGCCCAGCAAGGGCAGCTTGTGGATAACAAGCCTTGTCTCCTGAATGCAGCATACGTCACAACTGATGAGCACTATCTCAGAGTACTGTGGAGCACACAGGGCCACCATGGAAAGGACAGGCAGATTCAGTACTCACATCTGGAGCTGAGCGGTGTGATCTTTTCAACTGATTTCTAAATACATACAGCTCAATTTCTGCTCGGAGTTATGTCCACTGTGCCCAACGAGGAGAAACTGCTTTTAAAAATTGCTGAGCTTCATTTGGGGCGTCATTGCTGTCCCTAGAGACCCGTCTCCACAGTGACAGAGTGTCATCAGATGATGATTATGAAAGATGTTAATGTGGCCGGGAGTGCAGACACAATCGCAGATTGATATTTAGGGTGCGATTCCAACCCTGGGCGGTAATGGAAGAGGGGCCGTCACGTCATTTGACTCTGTGACAGCTCCACAGGCCGCTTTTCACATATGGCAGGAATTAGGTTTATTACAAAGGATTATTTGGAGACATAAAACACAGCACTGAG
>NW_008473591.1:0-1222 GCF_000622305.1 Nannospalax galili | reverse complement strand
AGATGGAACAAAGTTGTCCCCATAGCAGTCCCAAGCCACAGGGACCCAAGGGCTTTCCTGTCCATCAGTCAATCACTACTGGCTCCTTGGTGCATTTTTAATTGGCCTCTTCCCTTTCCCTAGTCAACCTAGTGACTTAGGGAACCAAGACAACTCTGATGTGTGAAGCTTTTATCTTAAGGGTGTGGTCTCAGCAATTGTCCTTACTGAGAGAAAAAAGATATTCTGAAACCTAAGTAATAGTTTTTGGAGACATGGTCATCTTCAGATAATCTGCCTTCTTCCTTCCTCTGGTTTAATGAGACAAACTGTATGAGAATTTTTATCACAGTAAACAAGTTCAAGACCATCTCATGACAATGGATTTCTCTCCATCCTTCTTTTTGTCTACTAAACATTAAGGACCATCTGTGTATTCAGAACTAGTTCTAAAAGAAGCCAGTACTTTAAAAAATCTATAACTCAATGGTAGAACTCTTTTCTAGCATGCACTGAGTTTGGTTCCAAGTTCTGAGAAAATCTATTTATGCAACTGTAAGCCATAGATAAGCAGGGATTAGAGTGATTTCTGGAGAAAATTTTTCCATATTCAACATGATACAGTCTCGGACAAGTGGTCAGGAATGGAATAACTCAACAAATATTTACTAAGCATCTAGTACCCAAGCTATTAAGTGAAGACAGAGAAATACGCTATGATTCGAGGATTACGGGTACTGGGTGCATGCGGAAGCATCTGCATCGACTTCATATCACTGCCATTACAAAGCACCATAGATTCAGAGGGTGAAAACCCCACAAATTAGCTTCCTTACACTCTGGACGTCAGAAGTCTGTGATGTGTCTCCTTGAGCTAAGAGTCAAGAACCAGCAAGGATGAGCTCCTTCCTAGAGGGTCCAGAGTCCATTCTCCTGTCGTTTTTAGCTTCTAGAGACTGTCCAGGTTCCTGGGCTGATGAGGTCATCCTCACCAATCCAATGATGGATGGTTGAGTCTTTCCCACATCACATCATTCCTACTTTTTCTCTTCTCCTCCCTCCACTGTTGCTAAGGACCATTTGACCGAGTGGACCCACCTGCACAAGGTCCAGGATAATTTCCTCTGTGTCAACACCAGATGAAGAACAGAAGAAAAACGAAAAAGAACAAGACCTCAGGGAGGAAGCCCGACAGCCAGAGCGTAAGAGCTGAAGACGTGCCCAAGCCTGTTCCAGCTCTGAA
>NW_008473590.1:0-1222 GCF_000622305.1 Nannospalax galili | reverse complement strand
TCAAGAATGCTGTGGGAGATGAACTCTCCAGTCTGTGCTCATTGGCACCCGGAGGTCTGGATTCGGGAAATGAGGGAAGGATGGGCTGATAAAGGGGCGAATGTCTGCCTTTTCTGGGAATGGAAGGAGAGTTTCCTGGAATTTAGGCGCCATCTCCTTTCCCTTCTTTTATGACCATTGTCAACTGTCTAGTGCTTGGGGAAGAGGACGTCCTTCAGCACACAGATGGGTCACAGTGAAGTCAGAGGTGGTTTGGGGCACTTTACGTCTGGCAGGTACAGGCATCTGAAGGGGACTTGTGGACTTGAGGTGCCTTGTTTCCCAGAGACAGGAGATTGACTTAGGACAGGGAAACAGTTTCTGGCTCCACAGCGTGTTTCTTGGGGCAAACTAAACATGTCATTTCTACAACGGGATGGAGCGAGTGCAGTGCCTGGATCGATACATCTATAACGGTGAGGAATATGTCCGTTTCGACAGTGAGGTGGGCAAGTACCAAGCACTGACACAGCTGGGGGAGATGGATGCTGAGTACTGGAATGACCAGAGAGACCTCATGGAGCAGAAGCAGGCCAGTGTGGACACGTACTGCAGACACAACTACAAGATTGTGGAGAAGTTCGCCGTGCAGAGGAAAAGTGAGTAGGGAGGGGGGTGGTGGCTGGGGAGGGAGGGAGAAGAAATAGAGGGAGGAGGGAGGAAAGACACACACAGAGGATGGAGGAAAACCAGGTGAGTGTGGGAGTGTGAGGGAGCTGTGAGGAGAGCACCTGTGAATTTGTGGTTTGTACAGGTAGTGTGTAACTATGTCGGCACGTGCTGGCTAGAAAGCTCAGGAGCCAGTGTATCCGCATGCTGGAGGGGGTAGACGGCAAAGTGACAGCGACCAGACAGGTGGGGGGGCAGTAAAAGTGAGGAAGGGGGGCTGGAGAGGAGAGATGAGGGCAACCTCAGAGAGAGGAAGTGGGAGATAGGTGGGGTGGAACTGGAGCACAGCGTGGCCTAATGGGAAGACGGGCAAGGGGGGATCTTGGGGTGTCTGTGGTTAGGGTGAAGGTTTGGGATGGTTTCCACTGACCATTGCATCTTTTTATATTTTATTTTATTATTTTTATTTTATGTGTGTGAGTGTATCGTCTGCATGTATGTCAGCGCACCCATGTCATTCAGTGTCACAGAGGTCAGAGAGAGCTTCAGACTCCCCTGGAACTGGAGTTAAGGA
>NW_008473589.1:0-1218 GCF_000622305.1 Nannospalax galili | reverse complement strand
AAAAAAAAAAGATGATTTATTTTAGGAATGGCTCACAGCTGTGGGGATGGGGGTTGCAGTAAGCTGAGAGTGGAGGATGGCCACCATCTGCTGCAGACCCCCACCTGAACCCCACTCTATTCAGGCCTTCCTTCCACTGATTGGACAGGGCCCACCCCATTGAGCACCATCTGCTTTACTCCCAAGCCCATTGATTTAAATGTAAATCTCATCAAAATGCCCTTCCCAGAGACATCCAGAATAACATTGGACCAAGCTTTCCAGCACTATGGCTTGGTCAATTCAGTATAGAATACGTGTCCCATCAGTATGAAACCAGAACACACAGAACCATCCTAGTGGCTTGTTCAGGTCACTCCTGGGATCCAGAATGGGATGGGGGCTGGGGAGGGGAGTGGGGCAGGAAGGCTAATAGGCCCCATGGACATGGCACACAGCTCACCGGTTAGAGCAGGACTCATGTTCCCTGGCCCTTCGGCAGCCCCTGACTTTCAGTTAGTCCCCACTAACCCTCAAAGCCAAGAATATCACCTAAAAGCCTGAACTTCTATCTCTCTTGGAAAAGGGAGGCACCAAGTTGGGTGTGCTAGTGCACAGCTGTTACCTGAGGACGTGGAGACGCAGGACGATCAGGAGTTTGACCCCAGCTTGTGCTGCATAGGCATATTGGGATACGCTGGGCTTCATAACAAGACCTTGTCTTCAAACACAAAAAAACTTGAAGCAGTAGTTAGCTGAGGGGTGGAAGGTACAGGTGGTCGGTCGCCTTTCCTGGCCCCAGCCCCTATCTCTCCTTACAGCCTACACAAGTTCTTTGTTTTCTGCTCTACCATCTTTCGGGGCTGTGGTGACCCTGTGACTCCTATAAGCTGTGATCTGGAAGGTCCTGAGCAGCACTGCCACATGGCCCTCTCCACAGTGATGGAGTTAGTCTCCATCTCCCTGAGTAACACAGGGGTCACTGCTGGATGTGACTCTGAGCACTTGCAGTATGTCCAAACGTTATACCCCTACTCCAATTTTAAGAATTTAGCACAAGGAAATAAATATAAAATATCCTTTTAATCCTGTTGTGTATTGCTTACATGTTGAACAGGTCATATTTAAAAAATATTCAGTGATGGGTCTGGCAATATGGCTCAGCAGTTAAGAGCACTGACTGCTCTTGCAAATGATCTGGGTTTGATTCCCAACACCCACATGGCAGCTATGAACCAT
>NW_008473588.1:0-1221 GCF_000622305.1 Nannospalax galili | reverse complement strand
AGAGTGCCACCTCCTTTATGGCATGTCTTTCCTTCCACAAAAGCAGCCCACACTCACTAATTTGAGTATCAAGACCTAGGTGTGTCAGGCTGACATATCAAAAGCCTGAGCAGCCCATTACCCAGAGCCCTTTATGTGGATAGCTGAAGGAGGCAGGTCACCCCCTTCATCCACCCTGCCTTTTAACAACTATGTACAATTAGGGCCCAAGAATAATCCTAAAATGTGTACCTTTTGTACTACCATGTCAGAGTCCACCTCCTGGAGCCCTCCAACCATGACAAGGTCTAAAACATTTCATTCTTTGAAGAGCTGATGACCAATTCCAGGCACAGTGGGACCTCTACAGGAGTGGAACCTCTGTGGAACTGCTCCCTTGCCAAATTGACCATTTTGTGTTTCCTGGCAAGTGCTAAACGTGGCATAAGAGTCTGTCCAGAGATTTCAATAAACCTCAAACTATTTCATCTCAGAAAAAAACTTTTCTAACTCAACATGTGCCCAATGTACTACCATTGTGCTTTGTAGAAACTTCGGTGGACTGTGGTAACATATCTAGAATACTGGCAACAAAGGAAAATACAGGGCCCTCTCTCACAGATCACTATTTGCACAATCATTCCACAATTAGCTTGTGATCCATCATCGTTTGAAGCAAAGCTCAACTTGGCATATGTACCAGTTTTGTAGACCAGGAACTACAGATTCGTCTTCAAGAATTCATTCCTCCAAGTGAGAATGCAGTCAGTGGGTAGAGATTATGTTGACTCATGAGGACTCCCTCCCCTGGGTCATGACTTCCCAAGAGCAGCCCAAGTCCAGTGATGGGAGTGGGGTATCCCCACCAGGAGAGGTAAAGTCATTCCCTTCCCAGCCACCCTGCCCTCAAGAAGTTGGGACAGACAGGAAAGTTCGTCACTGGGAGATGAAGGGTTTTGTAACTCTAAAGAGACCAGAATACTCTTGGCTGGAAACAATTTGTTGCAAAGGTTGGAAAGGCATCATCCCCTCCTACAAATGTGCAGCAGCATCTCAGGGAAACCCTGAGTGAAGATCCAGAACTTTCCAGAGATTTTACATGTTACAGGAAAACACTGGAAATAAGCTTGAGGGCAAATCAAATAGCGACTGATGCCTTGGCCATAATATGCTATGAGATGTTCCAAAGGTCCCTGCCAGTATGGCGTCACATCTTCCTCACGTTCCATCCATCCATCCATC
>NW_008473587.1:0-1220 GCF_000622305.1 Nannospalax galili | reverse complement strand
GTGAAAAACCTGGATAAACTCTTCCCATCACCCAACTCCTTAAACTCTGTAAAGTCACTCACCACATGGATCAACAGGCTCTTTTTGCTGTTCATGATCCTTTGGTTATTGGAGTACCTGCGTTCATGTTTTGAAAGACCTTATACTTGTGCTTTTGTTGCTTGACTGTATGTGGGTTAAACACATGGCCATTCTCAACGCCAGCACTACTTTGCTTACATTTTCATACAAGAAAGTGACAGAAACCTGAAAATTCCTCAGATTGGGAAGTAGGCTCGGGATAGAGTGACTCATAGTGAATTTGCATTGGTGTGAAGGGAGGTTTTCCCAACGGATGTGACTCTGAAATAGGAGTTCACCATTTATTGTACCCTCACCATAAAAGAGCGTTCAGCAAAGCTGCTCTGGCTACAGGTTTGAGATGGCTGCAGTGGACAGAAGATTCCTTCCAAATTGCTTTTCCTCCCATGAGCTCCATTTCTCCTTGGTCCCTACCGGACTCAGAGGTTGCATCCTGGTGGTCCTGCTTTCTCTGTTGCTGTCTTACCCCTAAGTCCTTGCATCTATGTCACGTTTCCAGTCAGATATTTGTCAAGCAGAATTCTTTCTTTCTTGGAGCTTTACTGTTTCCCTAGTCAAAAGTGTCAGGGCAAATTGAAACTCTGCCCCACTCTTTGCAGCACTGACCCTTCACGAATATCTGGGACTGCAATCTCTGAAATCAAATTCTTTTGTTTAAAGCAGCTGGAAGCTTAACCACAATAGCTAATTTTTATCTTGTGATATAATAAGTGTATGTTCAGATGGGCTGGCTTAAAAAGAAATGAGGTCAAGTTCAGGGATCTTATACTAGAACTGGGTAGGCAAAGACTACTTTTCCAGAACAGTTTCTGCTTTAAGACTTTTAGAATTGATTTAATTCCCTGGGTATAGAGGTGCTCAGCAGGTGTAGTTAAAAAAAATATCTAAATCAACAAATTGAGACAATAGCACCAGTACTGAAGCACAATCTAAACGTTTCCAGATGTGTGGCCACAATGCCAGGAGTCTCTTTTTGATGTCCTCTTACATTTTGTGTGTGTTTTAAGAATTAACTCCCAGGAAAGGGCCAATGAAATGACTCAGCAGGTAAAGAAGTGCTTGATGATCACCAAGCCTGGTGATCTGAGTTTGATCTCTGGAACCCAATGGTGGAAGGACAGAACTGACTTTTACAAATT
>NW_008473586.1:0-1221 GCF_000622305.1 Nannospalax galili | reverse complement strand
AAAGCAGGGTGACAGAAACGAAAGCAATAAGGATAGGGCGAAATGATTCCAGAGATTTGACAATATTATTAATTGAGGCTCAACTGGTTTCTTACCAACATCTACTGGCATTCAAAAACAAATAGGGGAACAGTTCTTTAGAACTCTCCATTTTCAAGAGCCTAATCTCATGGACTGACCCAGTTGCCCACCCAGGACCCATCCCCAGGACACACAGGAACCTCTGCTTGGCATTGTTCTACCCTGGCATCATGCCCAGCTACTACTCTCTTCATAAAGAGAAGACAGGCTGGAATAGGATGTGGCCCACTGTTCCCACGTGTGTCATTTTCTCTCCCCAGAGCTCAGTCAGAAGGGGCAAAGCAAAATCAGGATTTCAAATGATAGCCTTGTGCCTGGGGTACAGCTCAGATCCTAGCTCTGCTGGCAGGGAATGCTTAACAAATGCATACCCCATGCTCTACAGTACTGGAAAGTGTGGCATCTTAGTGGTCACAATGGGGGACACAGACCAGCCCAACTTAAGAAGGAGACTTCAGGATCTGAACTTTTTGCAGCTTTGTAGCTGGGCATTTGCTCAAGTTATTTGACTGTTCCACATCACAGAGCCTTGTCTGTAAAATGGAGATTAAAACGGGACCTACACCATTGAATGATTAAAGAAATGCATGAGATGGGCCTAGCACTATGCTGGTGCATGGAAAGTACTAAAAATTGATAACATATCTGCTATACTATAGATATATGTCAAAAGGATGGCTCAGCATCAAAGTCAAGCCTCCCAGAGAGAATCCCCCCTAAGCCTTGTATGCAGATTCTGGGAGCTGTGTGCTGAGACAGACTAACCAGTCCACTTTTGGATTCATCCTCACATGGCCTCTGTGGAGAATTTCTGAAAAGGAGGTTTAAAGCCTGTTTCTTCTACCTGGTGGCCTTCAGTAGCAGCCATGGAGCACAGTGTGTTTTGCACAACTAGGAAATCCCTCAGGCTCACCTAAATGAGAACAACAGCAAGTCTGGAGACAACCGGTTCAAGCTCCCTCCCATTCCATGACTCCATTCCAGCTTAATTAAATAGCTGCCCTACCACTTTCTGTGACTACATTCCAGTCTGAATAGCCCCCATTCTGACCTGAATAGGCCCCTCCCCTTTCTTGTGGCTAAGAGCTTCAGTTTCTCAAAATCAATTTCCTGAAGTCAACACCACTAATACCATTCCTG
>NW_008473585.1:0-1221 GCF_000622305.1 Nannospalax galili | reverse complement strand
ATAAAACTGTGACACCTGTCTTCTGGCATCTCTATATCATAGAAGCCACGAGGAAGCATATGGCCGTGTTGGGGAATCCCACATGGCAAGAAGTGGGGGTGACCTCTATGAGTGGAGGGCAGACTGAAAAAAGGGAAAGAGAGGAGGAGGAGGGAGGGAGAGTGGGAGGGAGAGAGATAATAACTGAAGCTCTCAGTCTAACAACCATGACCCACAAACACTAGAACGAAATACAAGTTCCCTCATTGAGCCTCCAGAGGAGAGAGAACTCAGCCCTGGTAGATGCCTTCATTGAGGCTATAGGAGCTCCTAAGCAGAGGACAGCTAGGCCATGCCCCATAAGTGAGGTAATAAATGTACATTGTTTTAAGCCAATAAGTGTGGTAATACTGATATGCAATTACAGAAAACTAATA
Organism: Nannospalax galili; assembly: GCF_000622305.1. NCBI lineage: Eukaryota > Metazoa > Chordata > Mammalia > Rodentia > Spalacidae > Nannospalax > Nannospalax galili. The sequence continues at coordinate 805 of NW_008473585.1, read as the reverse complement.
TACTCACAGAACTTCAAACCATTTCAACTAGAGACAACTTGGTTTACATTTATAGAAAGCATCTATATCCCTGAGGCATATTTAAGAAAGATTTTAATGTCGTGCTGTGCTACTCCTTTTAATACAAATAACAGAAGAATAACAGCGCAAACATCCTGCCCGATGACTCAACCAAGCCTGGATTACAAGCCTGAAATCGGTGGTAATATTCATGCGGAACATTGTATTACATAGAAAAAAGAATTCTGAGAACATATAGGAGACGGGGCCTCTGGCTTCCAATATGCTTTGTCTTGTCTATGTTATCTTGGAGTTTCTACACATACAATGTCTCGTTTCCCAGTTTGTTTCTAAAAAAGTAAAAGCCTGTGGCATGGATAAGACACACACAGCAGCTTACAGAGTGCACTGCACACGGGGAGGACAATTGTATTTGTTGTGTACTGTAGCACAAGAAATTCCTCCCCAACTTAACAGCTTAAAGTGACAAACATTTGCTATCGCACAGTTTCAGAGGGTTCAGAATCTAAGGGGAGTACTCTGGTAGGTGGTTCTCATTTGGGGGTCTCTCTCATGACCTACAGTGCATCAAGACTACAGAGCCATCTGAAGACCTGACTGGGGCTACAATACTTCTAAAATCGTGCATTCATATGGCTGTTTGCAAGAGGCCTTGGTTCCCTGTCATGCAGGCCTTTCCACAGAGCATGAGTGTCCTCATGAGAGGACATCTGGTTTCCCTAAGAGCAAGTTATCAGTAGCAAGCAAAAAGCTGTGAGGTTTTGGGGTGTGCGTGTGTGTGTGT
>NW_008473584.1:0-1221 GCF_000622305.1 Nannospalax galili | reverse complement strand
GTAGGACAAATAAGTAAATTATACATGGTGAACGTGCCCCAGCACCACAGGGGCTCCCTCTTTTTCTGTTTTTTTACATATGTATTTGTGTGTGTGTGCACATGTGTGGATGGTCAGCATTGGCACTTGGTGACATTCTCAATCCTCTTGACCTTATTCTTTGAGACAGATTTCTCAATGAACCTAGACTGCATGGTCAAGGAGTCTCAGGGATACCCTGTCTCTCCCTCTCCATTGCCAGGATCACAGTTTTGTGTATAAATTACATGGCAGGGTGCTGGGGATCAAACTGCATTCCTCAATCTTGTTAGCAGCCACTTTACTGGCTGAGCCACGGCCCAGACCCTGGATCTCCCCATGGACCAGGATTCCTGTAGGGGCTGAAGATGCTGCAGGGAGCTAAGCTCTCCATCCATGGGGACAACTGCAAGGGGAGGGGACAACAAGCTAACAATGCAGAGTGGGAGCAGTGCCATGTGCTTCAGGCAAATGGAGCAAAGAAAGGGGAAGGAGAATAGACAGGGCCAGTGTGAATCTCCAAGGCTCTGACCCGTGTCTTCTGAGATAGGCTCTGATGAAACAGCTCCTGCAGGCAGGAGACACTGCAGGCAATAGCTCCTGGGCAAAAGCAGGTTCTTTCAGGACACTGGCTTGTGTTACTGGAAGTCAGACTTGAAGGAAGGGAGCTGCCAGATACCTGATGTCCTCCAGAAGCCCTTGAAGACCCATTAAGAATGCTCTGGTCTGATTTAAATGGCTAAACTATTACCCTGTTTACTGTATAGAATCAGATGGATGAGACCTCAGGGGAACCAAGAGACACTGTCTCACTGTCTCCCCTCTGCAGAACCCACCTGATGAAGACCTCCTGAAAGATATGTATGCACAAGTGAAACCCTCCAGGCCGAGAAGGGTGGGGACCACCTCTGCTCCTTCGACCTTGTCAAGGGAATTATTGAGTTCAAAGAACAGAGAGTCAGAAGAAGACAGAGTGTGAGGTGAGTCTTGTCCTTCAAAAGATCCCATTTCCCAAAATCAGGCCAAGTCCCTAACTTCTCACCCTCTCTGACCCAGGCTGCTTTGTCTGAGGGTCCCCAGGATGTGCACTACACCTATCTATGCATCATTACACCAGGAAAGGCACAGTTGAGCCTCCTGCCTTCCAATCCGAGAAGCCCAAGTTGAGACCAGGGAGCCCCCTGCCCTGGTGTCCACCATCCC
>NW_008473583.1:0-1221 GCF_000622305.1 Nannospalax galili | reverse complement strand
CCGTCAAGAATTACATGCTGTCGGTTCATCCTCCTGTGAAGCCGTGGGGCCCGGCGCCTAAGTAGCACTAAAGAAGGCCGACAGCTTTTCTCAGAATAATGAGCCTTCCAAGCTACTGAGATGCTTTCAGGGCAGGGCCCCTCTCGCTCTATTACTTGGGAATTTAGAGGTGCTAAAATACTAGCTTTCCTTTAAACACAGTGTGAAATGTTGGAATTCAATGCAGCACTCCTTTCTGATTTGGTTCTTGGGTGATTTTCCAGATAAGACCCTTTTCCCCTGAACACATTCTTCTAATGGTGCCAAGGAATAGAAAGTAAATGCCTAGGAGACCTTTAGGGATAGGCATTTGGGTGGGTGGTGGGATACTCTGTGGCCCCACTCTTTCCTATCTGTGAAGTAGTCCAACAAGAGGCTGTGACTGGCAGACAGCGGCAGCACCGTCCCGACAGGCTGCTGATCTGCCGGAACTGTGGCCCATTACCGTAGAAGGAAGAAGCGTCTGGAGTGACTGCCTTGGCACCTCACTCCTCCCACGTGCACCACACCAGGTCAAAGAAGCTGTCCCAGGAGCTTCCTGTCTTTGTATCACTGCTCTGTTGTGTTCATCCTACCAGTTCTTCAGACCAAAGACTTCAATCCTGTCACATTTGCCAAGATGAATTCCCCTCTTACAGATGACATTGTGGAATGATGGTTGGGAGGGAGACATAGCCAGTGAGCAGGCAGATGTTAGGGTGACCCCAGCCCCAGCCAGGGAGCTGAGTAACTGGGAAGGTACTCAAAGCAGTCTGAAATCCTTGCCTTCTCTGTACTTACTCACCTTCAGTGTCCTATTTTTACCTATTCTTCAGGTTAAAGGATCCTCCTCAGGGTAGAGTTCAGGAAGCAAGGAGGTGGCAAGTGAGAAATGGAAAGAAGTGTCCTACTTTTTAAATTGCTGACACAGCTTATTATCCCTATGCACAGTGATTTTTATATTAAGTTTATGTGATAGCACAGGGCCTGTTAGAAAGGGAAAGCTGCTGTGCTAGGCTAGTAGATGAAGGAGGCATCTGGGTTTCATTTTTTCAGTGGGATTGCTTTTGGGGATTTGTAGCCTATAAGTATGGGAGCTATGTGTGTATTTAATATATATTTTTAATTTATTAAGTTATGAAGTGGGAGTTTGCAAGATTATGAGAAAATTAGAAAAATTCCTAGAGGAAATTCCTGTTAATA
>NW_008473582.1:0-1220 GCF_000622305.1 Nannospalax galili | reverse complement strand
GGGGGGTGAACTATTTACTATTTGTAGGAATGATTACAAGGAAGAATTTCCTATAGTGGTTGATGTATGGAAGCGGCTGGCAGAGGAAGGAGCAGATGAGAAAGCACATGAGCCCCTAAATCTGTCTGGATTAGAGCATTAGATAATGCAGGGTGATGAGCGTGCTGAAGGCAGAGTGATCTCAGGGCCTCGAGCAGAGGAAAGGAAGGTGTGTGCAGGACGAAGAATGCCGACAAAGGGACGTGAGGAGTCTGAGGAAATTAGAGGTTGGAGTCAGCAGGCCTGGAGATGAGACCGGGAAGGTGAAGAGTGGCCAGTTTGTAAACACAGTGAGTCTCTAAGTGTCCTGTACGAAAAGAAAAGAATAATGAAAAGGACTACAAAACATGGATGGCTGAATTCAGTAATTCAACATAGGACTTCAAAAGTGCCCTAGATTTTCTGCCTGTTCCAAGGAAACAGTTAAGAAAATGCTGAAATACGAAGTGATTAAATACAGATGAAGGCGTTGATTTTCTTCTTCACAGGAAGCAACTGAGAGGCTGCTAAAAGAGGCAAGATCTGGTTGTTAGGACTGAAATTAAGGGTATGGTAATAAATCATAATTATATAGAAAAATATGAAATTATTCCTTAGCCAAAGAAAGTTTGGTTCTTCTTTTTGCAAAAAGTACGAACATAAATATATACTACATAATAAACATGCTATTAGGTTTATTTCAGATGTGACAATTTACACACACACATAACTCAAAACACCACGAGTGAGAGCAGGATGATTCAGACAAGCCAGGGTCTGCACAGAAAAGAGTCAGATGCGGAAGACACCAAGTGGGGTAGAAAAAGATGGAGCTGCAAAAGTTTTATAAACACCATTACTGTGGAATCTCATAAGGATGGTTAGTTCTATAAGAGTGGAGAAAATCAGTTTAATTTAAGTCATGAAGTAACAAGTACTGAAAGTTTGAGATTGAGATTACGGAAACAAAAGTCTAAAGAGTGATGGCATCAATGTTTGTATGAAAACCAATAATGCAAGCCACAAGCAGAAAGGGATAATTTTAAAGGGAAGCCAGCTTTTGGAGAAAGATCAGGTTTGAACATACCGAGTTCACAGGGCAATTGATCATGCAGAGAGATGGCTCTTAGGGCAGTTAAGTAAGACTGGAACTCTAGCCCTAAAGTTGCAGGTGCAAAAAAAAAAAAAAAAAAAAAAAAAGA
>NW_008473581.1:0-1221 GCF_000622305.1 Nannospalax galili | reverse complement strand
TATATATATATTAAAGCTGGGAAGACAGCTGGCTGGAGACTTCAGGAATCTTCTGGTCAGTTGTCACAGCAACAGCAACAGCAGCAAGTCAACAACTTGGGGATAGTGGGACCTTTTAATCCCAGGAGTCCTGAAGGCAGAAGCAGGCAGATCTCTGTGAGTTCCAGGCCATCCAGGGCTGCATAGTGAGACCTTGTCTCAAAACACAAAAGCAAAAACCCCAAAAGTTTGAAGGAAATATTTTCCCTCACCACCAGGGAGAAATGTGGGGTTTGCATCAAGCATCACTCATACTTTGATTCATTTCAGTTGTTTGCCCTCACACAGGTTGTAAACATCAAGATTCAGTTGTTTAACCTTGGTTCAAGTTGATTTTTGTTTTCAACTTAGTAATGACTTAAAAACTACAGCTTCTTCTGTGCAAACTCCAACTTAATTTCTTATTTATTTATTTTGCATGGGCTGCACAGGTCAAAGGACAAGTTGCAGAGTTGGAACTGGTTCCTTCTCTCACTGTGTAAGTTCTGGGAATTGAACTCAGATCTCCAGGCTTGACGACAGGTACTTCGACCTGCGGAGCCATTTGCCAACCTCCTAGCTTACATTTTATTGTCTTAGTCCTATTTGTAAACAGTCTGATCTCTCAATATATATCCATATATGTTCCTATATGAATATACAGAAAATTACAATAACCCATTGTACAATGATGTGTGAAAACAATGGGTTCTTTTATTTTGTTTTGTTTTTGGCATTTTGGAACAGGATTTCTTCTGTAGCCCAGGCTGACCTGGAACTCATCGTATAACCAGGCTGACCTTGAACTTGCTGGAATCTTCCCACCTCAGTCTCTCAAACGCTGGAATTACAGGCCTGAACTTCCATGCCCAACTCAAATATAATCCCTTAATTGACAGTATCAGACTTTATACCCGATTCTCAAAGGGAAGGGCAAACATGAAAGTTAAAATAAGTACTTTAAATGTTTAAAAGTTTTCAGAGCATCTAACTGCACTGTGCATAGGTTTGTGTTTCTGTGCTCTCAGAGTGATGAGCTCTGGAAGGGCAATACTGAATTCAATCCTCCTTACATTGCACGTGACTGCAGATTAGATCAGAAATGTAAAAGGTAAACACAACTGAGGTCAGTGTTAGCAATAAGAGGTCCCTCAAGGAATGAAAAGCCCTAGACTCAAGCTCTAACAACATGAAGCATGTCTG
>NW_008473580.1:0-1221 GCF_000622305.1 Nannospalax galili | reverse complement strand
CTGCCAAGGTGAACTGGCTGAGGGAGACAACACAGGGCATCGACCTTCCAAGTCCAGGTGACCAAGCACATGTTTCTCACCAGTGTACTCAGCTGCTGCCCCTCACATTCCTCTTGCCTGAATCGCCCTCCTGAGACAGTCTGATAGCACAGTACAGATTAGCCTTGGAAAAACCTGTCCTGCTGGCTGTCCCACAGGGCAGGCTATGGACAAACCTGCCTCACCTGTCTCCCTGAGTCCTCCCAGCCCTGCCCTAGCTGGCAGAGCCTGTTTATTTTCCTTTTGCCCCCTTTTCTGGACATGGTTGAGTTGCTCTATTGCTGAGTTTGACTTGCCTCCTATAACTATTTAATCACAGGAATACAGATGTGAGTGAAGAGTAGAGGTTTGCTCTCCAAGGCACCCACACATAGGCACCTCCTTTCTTTTTGAATAGTAACGTTGCTGCATTTTTTCCCTTCTTTTCAGCTTGGCTTAGTGCGAAGCTAGATTTCATGGCAGATCATAGAGCATATTCTTACTGCAGTGAGATAGTTCAAATAATTGACATCTTAGCTTGAAGACTAGCCTGAGTCCCATCATTACAAAAGGATGTCCATACATGAAGAAAGCACCTTCCCTTATAAGTGATGCCTATGCAACTCAGCTGTTACCAGTAAGTTACATAGAAAGAGGCAGATAAATCTAAGCTTGGAAAACATCCCATCTAATACCTGTGTAATCATGAGCAAAGAACTTTTCACAGTGGAGTCATAATGCCTGTATGGACATTATTTCACTTAATTTTCCCAGTCTGATGAAGTAAATGCTGCAGTCACAGACAAGAGAGCTGAGGCTGGCAAGTTCAGACACCAATTAAATTGCAGAAGCTGGATTTGAACCCAGTTGCTTCAGTATCAACATCCATTCCTTGGGCCAACATAGTGTGCAAAGTGGCAATTTATGGTAAATTCCTCCCTTTCCATTTCATGAGTGATCATGTACAACTCACTCTCACATTCAGTCTCCTGGGCAGCTCATGTCGATAACATTTTTTCCAAGTCCCCTTACACTGGCTTGTTTCTCAATGGCCAAGTTTCCAATCAATGACAGAGCAGCTCCACTCCCTGCCCTAGACACACTCATTACCCCAACTACAAAATCTTCTCTCTTGCCATACAAAAATCAAAACAACAATAACTGTAAATCGTGTTTTCTTTCCGAATTATTGAAAGATCTTCC
>NW_008473579.1:0-1206 GCF_000622305.1 Nannospalax galili | reverse complement strand
TGTGTGTGTGTGTGTGTGTCTGTGTATGTCTGTGTGTGTCTGTGTGTGTGTGTGTGTGTGTGTGTATGGACAGAGAACAACTTCTGTGGAGTCAGTTCTCTCCTCATCCTTACAGGCATTCTGAGTATTGAACTTGGGACGCCAGGCTTGTGTGGCAAGCACCTTTACCCACCGAGTCATCCTCCTGGCCCAGGCAAATGAGGACATTTACAAGAAATATTAAAAATATACTGAATTAGCCCAAAAGAGGGCAGAAAAAGAGGGGAATGAAGGGAATTGTGGCTAATAACAAATGCCAGCGTAAGCATGTGAACAAGTATATTTAGATGAAAATGGTCTATCAGGCTGAATAGGAAAATCCTACCTCCACGCACATCACTATAAAGACGTAGCTCTATTGAAGCCTGGGTATAAAAATATAAACTAAAGGGTAAGCGTAAGAAAGATGATATAGGTAAATTGGGCTTCAAGACAGAGATTATCTTGGGGACAAAAGGAGACATTTCAGCTAGACCTGGTGGCACAGGCCCGTCATCATCTCACCACTTGGGAGCCTGAGGCCGGGGAGGTGTAAGGCCAGCATGAGCAACTTAGTGAGACCCTGTCTCAAAATGAAAAGTAAAAAGACGGCTGGGTGTATGCCGGTGGTACGGGGCTTGTGTGGTGGGCATGAGGCCTTGGGTTTGAGTCTCAGTACTGCAAAGGCATGCATGTCTTCCGGTAAGTCATACAGAAACTGGAAATGAAATACAACGGCAAACTGCAGAAAGCGAAAACATTTGATGTGTGATGCGTGATGAAGGACTGTGTCCAGAAAACATGAACAGTTCCACCAAACTACAAAGCCAGCACATCTTATGAAAAGTAGGTAACAAGGAGGTAGGCACAACACAGTCTGCAAAGTGCTTGCTGAACAAGCATGAAGACCTGAGTTTGATCCCTGACATCCACGCACAGAAGCTGGGTATTGGTCAGTGCGTGTAATCCTGGGGCTGGGGAGGTGGACACAGGATCCCTGTTACTTGCTAGCCAGTCGGGTTAGAGTTCCAGGCCAGTGAAAGATCCTGTCTCCTCAAATGAGGCATTTTGAAGTATGGCACCTGAGGTTGACCTCTGGCCTTCACATGCGCCTCACACACCTGCATGCTCACTCTCACAGAAGTACACACACACACACACACACACACACACACACACACACACACA
>NW_008473578.1:0-1220 GCF_000622305.1 Nannospalax galili | reverse complement strand
GCTGGGCCACGGGGGAGATAAGTTCTCAGTCTCTCAGTCCTATACACACCATTTTTTTAATTGTCTGGAAAGACAAAGTTACTTGGTGCTTTTGCTGAGCTTTGTAAGCTGTTTTGGCAAGATGTCTGGATTGGGACGAGTTACTTTGTGGTAGGTGAAAAGAGTGGCCAGGAGTATTTTGAAGGAATAGTTTGCAGGCTGGTTTTCAGAGTTAGAACAGGAAACCAACTTTCCTGCCTTGTTATGTTTGGTACAATTCACCCTGGCACTTTCCTGTCCGTGGTATTGACAGAGAGTGCCATAGATACGTGTAAGCTGAGTGTCTACATGTAGTGATTTCACGGCAGCAACTGATGAAAATTTTTCATGTTTCATCCAGCTCCACCATCAAAATTCCTTGCCCTCTTTTTATTTCAAGACAAAAGATATTTTTACAAAAACCTCGCATCACAAATTTAGGGATAGCCAAATGGTTGACTCACTATCTTTAATCTGTATATTGTTAATGTTGCAAAGTGCATTTTATCTCATTTTGAACAAAAAGATGAGTCAATGAAGTGCAATGCCCAGTTTTCAGAAAGCTATGTGTACAGTTAAGAATTATAAAACAAGTCCTCCTGTTTTTCACCAATGGTGTTGCCCTTCCTGGCTCACCAGCATGATCTTGGCCTCATCATACAATTGTGGAGCACCTGTTCTTCAAGATGGATGGAAGGGACTGGGCTGCATGCAAACAGACCGAATTCTGTCTCTAGAATTTCTCCTTGGAAATTAAAGTTGGCTTGAATACTCTTTCCATTATCCAGTAACTTAGGAATGTGAGAACCTCAGGTTCCCACTTACTGTAATGTATTGTCCTGAACACAGCTACCCCGTATGCTTACCACCAAGTACAGTAAGTTCTGCTGCTTGTCTGGCGTTCCATAGAGGCGCCTTTGGGGAGCCCATCCTCCTCTCCCTCACCCGACCCTCATCACACATCTACCCCTTCCCGGACACAATCCCGTAGAAGGCAGGATTTGAATGAGGAGTTTGAATCTGTTTCTGTTGGATGCTGATGTCCCTCTAAGGTGGCTCTGCAGTCCCCAATATTGAGTGGAAGCAGAAGATGCAGGTGCTGCTCAAACATTATTTGATTTGCATGTTGTAGACGAGTATAAAATTTCCTTTGGAAAGTAGATTTTAGTTCTCTAATTTTAAAGATGCATTTATTTATTTAT
>NW_008473577.1:0-1220 GCF_000622305.1 Nannospalax galili | reverse complement strand
TCTTACCCAATGATCTCTGAGCTTATGGAAGCAGAAGTTTGATGCAGATATCCTGTTCAGGGATAAGCACTCTATGGCCTCTTACTCTCTGCACATTGGCTGGTTGTGGGTCTCTGTGATCTGCTCCATGAGGAAGTTTCCGATTGTGCACCTTTACTTTTGTTTTGCTCATAATTTTAAAGTAATTTGAATTAATTCATCACTGAACTAAAACATTCATAATATTTAAAGTTGAGAGAAAAAGAAAAATCACAGATTTGAAGATGGCTTAGCCCATATATCTGATGATGACTGGATAGGATTGTCGCTCCTGAAGAGGACAATCACCAAGTGTTTCTGGACCCATCATTCTGCATTAGTTTTCAAATTACTCATGAAATACTTTTAGTTTTGTCATTTAGAATTTTCTCCCTTTAAAAATCATGGATTTTACATTTTACATGATGAGAAAGAAGTTTAAAATCTCAAATGTGTAGTATTTAAAACAAATATTTAATTACATTTTAGTTCACTTATATTATATGTTCATGTATGTGTACCCATATACCACAGCATGTATGGGGAGGTCAGAAAACAACTGGTGAGTGTCGGTGCTCTCCTACCATCTGGGTCCCACGGGTGATGCTCAGGTCCTCAGCCTTGGCAGTGGGCACTATCACTTGCTGAACCCTCTTGCCTACCCAAGGGTGTGCAGTCTCAATGTTACCTCTGTATTTAATGGGATTGTGATTACAAATTTGATAGTATTTTGAAATACTATTGTAAAATAATTAGCACTAGTAGGGGAGGATTATTTGTAGAAGGCTAGCTAATAAAAGACTGTGAGAAAGATGAACTATGAGAGAAGAATCTGGGAGGTGAAACAACTCTACAGAAACTGGTGTTTCTTACCTGCTGGATTGCATTAGTTGAATCTTCCACACCTATAGTGTGGTAGCTTCTGTCGTAGCAGAGTAGAGAGTGTCAGAGTCCCCTGAAACTGGAGTTTTGGAGGGTTATTGGCTGCCATGTGGTTGCTGGGAATAGAACCCGGATCCTCTGCAAGAGCAGTCGGTGCTCTTAACCACTGAGCCATTTTTCCGGTCTCATTATTTTCAATGTTAGGTACTCAAGAAAGAAAGACACTGTTTGTGTGTAATGAGTTGAAACATTTACCAAATGACACCTCAGTTTGTTGGCAGGAGGTGGTTTTTGACAGAAAAATTGGAGATGTGCTTAGG
>NW_008473576.1:0-1220 GCF_000622305.1 Nannospalax galili | reverse complement strand
TTTATTGAGAATCTGTTTCTTGGGGTAAAGGAGGAAGCTTCTGTAGTACTGAGATACTCTTCTTGGTTTCTGGGTTTTAGTCTCTCATGCCAGGGAAGTCATGGTAGCAGGAACATGGGGTGGTTGATCATACTACATGTCAGTTAAACATCTCTGGAAACTTCCTCATAGACATGCCAAAAGGTTGGGTTCTAGGTAATTATAAATATCATCAAGATGACAATTAACTATCATAAGGTATTTCTTGTTTTCTCACTTTTTATGGGTGTGGTGACCACTTTCTGTGATTTAAAATTTTGGTTCCTCCTTTATACAGAAGACTGAATTCCAGACTCTTAAGCAGATCAAATCCAGCCAGAAAAATTTGCCCAAGTAATACTAAAAATATCAATTTTTGAGTTAAAAAGCACCAAGACATGAGAATATCCATGGGAGGGTTCACTGGGTCCTCTACAGGGCATAGTATATGGACACTCAGTAAACCTGCTGCATATCCTTAGGCAAAAGGGCATAAACAAAAGGTTTCACAGGTATGACACAACTGTGCAGCTTAATAACAACACGATGAAAAAGCTTACTTTCCCTACACACATAGAAATAGAAAAAATTATTTACTTCATTTTTCATCCCTTACGCCCTCAGGTATTTGAATAAATTTTACTGCTTTAACTTCCTTACTTAATATGTATTATGATTCAATATATATAGGGCCTATAATATTACAGATATGTGACTACCTTAAACTTGATCAGTATTTCAGGCATGCCACCTGAAAATAATCATAAAATTCAGAAAGAATAAACTTTTGAGACACCAAGGTGACTTTGTATATCACCTGACCTTTCTTTGGCCATCGTTTCAGGAATAGACTGAAACTCAGTGTGGCGAAGTGACTTGCCAATGGCCAAAAGCTAATTAGGAAAGAATGGAATCCTAGCCTTTTGACACCTATTCCAAACACTTTTAAAAGTATAAGCAGCCTCAAGCTTATATTTAAAAAAAAATACTCTTAATAAAGCAGTCCTTGCAAACTCATTTATTAATGTACCTTCAATGTATACTTTCTTTCTGTTTCAGCCAGAACACTTTTGAGAGTGTTGAGCATGCCAGGAGCTATCACTGGTCACCATCTTTGTGTCATAAGCTGTTCATGCTCAGATGTGCTCCTGACTTTGAGCTGAGCATAGCCAAAAATAGAAGTAGAAGAATAAAAAAAAAAA
>NW_008473575.1:0-1220 GCF_000622305.1 Nannospalax galili | reverse complement strand
ACTCGTTGTTTCCGTCTCCTGGGTGGTCAGCCCTTATGTGGAGCACAGGGGTTATGTACCTGAGGGGGAGTAAATTCGGGCAATATCGAAGTAGGATGAGGGTAAATGAAAGGGAAAAGAAGACGCGTCTCACGGCTTACCTCCCGTGAGATGTAAGACAAAGGGGCCTACTCACGGAGAAAACAGCGGAAGGCGGCCAGTTGTGGCCAACATGAGAAGCGAGCGGGTCAGGAATCCACATTGGGCGCCACTTGTTGCTGTGCTCTATGGTGGCATGACTCCAGTCTCAGGGGGCAGGGGATGAGTAGGCGCCGAATCAATGACACAGACTCCGGGAGATGTTGCTCAGTAGCAGGCTGCCAGCAAGCTCATTTATTGATTACAAAGGGCTTTCCTATATACCTCCCAAACCTCCCCATTGGCCCTGAGGGTTGATCTGTATACTGTTTACTGGCGTGGACATCGTGTCATCTGTCTCTAGCCCAGGTGGAAGATAACAGGTTAGCAGGTTGAGGAAGTAGGTTGTGTTAGACTGGCATGCCTGCCCAGAAGTCTCCAGGTCCAGTATTCTGGTAGACCCCCACAGGCCCCTCCTACATTGTAGTATATCTTTCATCTCTTTAGTTTAATTTATTCCTATTTTTTGATGTGTTATGAAATGGACTTTTCTTAATTTCCTTTTGAGAGCTATGTCTAATATATTAATTTACTCATTAACTTGATTTAATGGATACGCTTCTCAAAACATAGAACTGTGCCTCATAAATGTACACAAATATTTTGGATATTTTCTAGAATCTGCATACAAAATAAATTAAGGATTTTAGAAGATTTTGGTGAAGGAAAAAGAAACACAGTTGATTTTTATTTTAATTTCCCCTTCAGCTTTATTGAATTCTTTGATAAGTTCCAAAGTTTTCTTAAACTTTTTGCAAAATATTCAAATTGGAATAATTTTACTTCTTGATTTGGATGACTTTTATTTGACTTCTATTTTAAAGCTTACCTGAGTATGCTGAGCAAAAGTAGCACAACATTGCTGCCCTTACTTGATCTAGAAGAAAATTTTCAGATTTTTCATCATTTTACTCAGTATTTATTGTGTGAGTTTCAAAAATTGTTTTTTATAAATAATTTATTGAGAATTTCATACATGCACATAAGGTGACTTGTTCAAATCCATGCCCACTCTCTCCCCTCCAACTCCTCCCATATCTCCC
>NW_008473574.1:0-1220 GCF_000622305.1 Nannospalax galili | reverse complement strand
GCGTCACCTGCCTTTGGCTCATGTCACCTTATCTAACCTGATATGCCGAGTGCTTCCACGTCTCCCCATTCCCTCACTCCTGTTCTCCTACCCATCCTCTGAGACATCTCCCTGAGGCTTTGAGAACATGCCCTATACAATTTCAGCCATCCCCTCTGCCTGGGTGATTCATTCAAAGCTGAATCTGTTCAGCTTGTGTTGCAGGTCCTGGGAACTTGGGGATAAGCAAGTGACACTCCTCACTCTGTGCTGACTGCAGACGGCTATGGAAGTAACTCAGTGACCCACAGAGTGCTCAGATCCTGGAAAGCAGTTCATGAAACCATTCCCTAATCGGTATCTTTGCTCCTAGAGATAGACCTTTCTGGAACCCTAACCTGATATCCTTCTCCATTTCCCTTTTCAATCTCTGCTCTCCTAGTTTGATGGAAGTCTTGCAGTCACCTTACACTCACCTTGCCCTCATTCTCCACCACATGCTCAGGGGTTTTTTTCCACTTTATCTAGGCTGTCCTGGCTTGTCCTTATCTCATTGGATGATGGATGTACTGGCTGCCCTCCCACTGCCTTCATCCCACTCTTCCCATACACATCCTTACCAGATCATCAGCCCCCTTGGGTGCTCAGCAAGGCTCCCTGGGCCTCTGTTGTCAACTCCATACTATTATGAAGACATCGGAAACTTCTCAGCGTCTGTCTGGCTTTCCCAACACCATTTCTGTACACTGTTATTTTAGTTTTTTGGCTTTAGTCAAGCTACCATCTTCATTTAGTGAAGCGATTCCCAGTTTTTCTTCTCTTCTTTTTTGGTTTTTCGATTTTGGAGCTGTAGTCCATCAACCTGCTCACTAGACATGAGAGGGCAAAAGGAATATTCCCAAGTGATTCTTGGCTCTCTGGCAAACAGTTGGGGAAACAACAGTGCAGTTTACTGAGATGAAAAAGATGTGTGGAGACTTTGTTGAGGGAAATGAAGCATCTTCCTCTGGCAGGTGGTGTTAGGTGCTACTTAGACACATGGGCTTATAAATTACTTCCAAGTGTAGTTCCAACAGAAGCTTAAAGATGGTTTGATGTGTTGGCAGCAAACGTGCTAGGTGTTTAACCTGAGGCTTCAGTGAAGAGGACTTCAGAGTAGCAATTGCTGATGAACCTGCCTGCCTGACCCAGGCGGATTTCTGCAAGGTCATACTCAGGTAGTCTACCTGCAGATTGTATGG
>NW_008473573.1:0-1220 GCF_000622305.1 Nannospalax galili | reverse complement strand
AAAAGATTTCATTTGCTTTAAAGAAAATGTGACATTTCTTGTCCCTCCTTGAGTTTGTGAACCAACACCTGACAGATGTCAGAGTGGCCAGGGGGAAGAGTTGGAAGGTGAGGATTGATTACAGAGAGGAAATTGCACAGAGCCTGAAGCGGGACTGGCATTAACAAGCAAGGCGGTTGGGTGGGCAGGGGGCTTGTTAAGATTTTTCTAAGTCAGGGGCTGGAGAGATGGCTCAGCAATTAACGTAGCTGCTTTTGCAGAGGACCTGGGTTTGGTTCCCAGCACCCATATCACAGCTAACAGCCATCCATAACACCAGTTCCAAGGGATCTGATGCCCCCTCCTGGCCTCTGTGGGCATTGCATACTTGTGGTACACTTACATACATGCAGGGAAAACACTCATACACATAAAAATAAGATAATTTTTTTTTATTTCCTGAGTCATTGAAAGGGGTGTAGTCAGAGACGGGGGGACCACCTGATTATTCTTTTCAAAATATACATCACTCTGAAGGGTGGATATCAGCCGTTAAGAATGGAAGTGGGGAAACAAAAGAGCTTTGCACTGAGAGCAGTGATGGAGATGGAAGTCAAGGGATAGAATCGTGCAGGGTGGCCCACTGCAGCGTGTGTTTCATGAAGCGAGAACCCTGGACTGTGGCTCTATGGCTCCAAAAACAGTCATATGCAGTGTGAGCTCTGCCCATATCCCAGGATTGAATTCTCTGGGCCAAACACAGGGCCACAGATACAACCTCTGTCCCCGGAAACAACTTCCTGGAGCTGCGTGTCATCTGCAGCCAGACTCGGATCCACTTCTTCATAGTACAGTAACAACAACAACTGTGACTGATGGGACCTTTCCATGTACTCATGATCTCCATCCCCTACCTTCCCTTTTTGTCTAGGTTTCACTGTCCTTGATCAAGAGACAGTGACTTAACATCAAATGGTATTTCAAATTCAAGTTAACTTGTTTCAAGTTAAAAGGCTTATGCCAAGTCCCTCAAACAGTAAATGGCTTCCCACTTAGACTGTCAGATCTTAGAACTTGTGTCCTCCCAAAGTTTACACTAGCGCCTCTGGAAAACCTGTAACCACATCCCTCAGAAATGGGAAAAAAATTCCATCCAAACTCTCAAAATTTCAAATGTTTGCCTTGTTTCTATAATGGAGACAGAGAACTGAGAGCATTTTTATTAGTAACCTGAGAGACAA
>NW_008473572.1:0-1220 GCF_000622305.1 Nannospalax galili | reverse complement strand
AAAAAAAGTTATGGTTATCATGTGACCCCTGGATAAACTAATACAATTCCAAAAGGAAGTTGACCCTTTTTGTTTGTCTGGTTGTTGTTGTTAGGATTTATTTATATTATTTTTACTTATGTGTGTGTCTGTGTGAGTGAATGCCCAAGGGCAGGAGAGGGGGTTACCCTCAGAGGCCAGAAGAGGGTGTTGGATTTCTTGGAGCTAGATTTATAGTCAATTATGAGCTGCATAATGGGGTACTAGGAACTGAACTGGGTCCTCGGGAAGAACAGGAAGTACTCTTAACCTCTGAGTCATCTCTCCAGCCCTGTTACTTGTTTCTTAAGATGAGGTCTCACACTGTAGCACAAACTGGCCTGGAACTTGCTGTGCAGCTGAGGCTGGCCTCGAACTCTCAGCAGCCTTGCCCTCTCCACTTCCTGAGTGTTGGGATTACAGGCATGAGCCACCATGCCTGGCCGATCCTTTTTTTATAAGAAACAAAGTACTGGTTAAGTTTCACAGATTGTTTGGCAGTCTGCAGTTGTATCAGTTGTAACATCTGAAGGAAGGAAAGAGAGTGTTGTAGTTTGTGTAGAAGCTTAGGCTCTGCTGGCCTGGCTTCTCTGATGCTACACTTACATCACTGTGTCCCACCAAGTAACATTTCTTATTTTGTACACAGGCCGGTGTGCTCACAGTGTTGTAAGAAGGTAAGCAGAGCTCAGCGAAATTATCATTGCATCCCTTTACTGCCTCTGCCCATCTCGGAGCTCATTCTCACTTTTGTTTGGGATATAGATGCGGCTGCCCTCCAAGCCATATTCCACTCTACCTATCTTTTCTTTGGGACCTTCTACACTGCAAAGAGGGGAGAGTTGTACAAGATCAGAAAAGCCCTCCACTAGTCACCATCGGCCACTTCGGGGTATTGCAAGGTGAGCAAGGGACCTAGGTCTTGAGAGCATCGTCTTTGAAAGAAGATCACTTGGCAGGGTGGGGAGTCGGGGGCCGGAGGTTGGCCTAGGGTTTGGCTCAGGCGATATTGTTAGTTCACTTGTTGGTTCATTGGATTTTTGCGGGGGCAGGGAGCTGTTGTTTAGGTTTTTAAGGCAGAATCTCACTGTGTAGCACAGGCTGGCCTGGAACTCACTATGTAGACCATCGCAGGCTGACCTCAATCCCACACCTGCCTCTGCTTCCTGAGTCCTGGGATCAAAGGCATGTGCCATCATTCC
>NW_008473571.1:0-1220 GCF_000622305.1 Nannospalax galili | reverse complement strand
TCCTGAGTGCTAGGATTAAAGGCATGTGCCACCACCCCTGGCATTGTTCTAGTACTTAAAATGGAAGATTTGCCACTTGCATTTTTTTCTCTATCAACTAAGTCTATGTGTTTTATTAAACACAGCCTTAATTATATTTTTATCTTTACATATTCGTTAGTATTGACAATATCCCTTAATATTTCACACTGGTTCCACTGTGTGCCAACTGTGGGAACCAAATGCAGTGACATTAGGTCTCTGTGCCTCAGTTTCCCCCACAGTAGAATGGGACCATAAGAGTATGCACTTCCCAGAGCTGTTTGTAGCTAAAATACAAAAAAGCAACTTAAGATAGGGCCATGCATACAGCAAGCACTCAAGAATTGTTAGGATTCTTCTTTTCAACACTATTATTATTGTGATTTGGGATTCATAGGAACTTAATGGAGACTTTAGAGAAAAGGTAAAACTCTCCAAGCCCTCCCAAACACCTTGGTATCCTTATGGGGCATAATGGCAGTAACTGGGCTCTAATCCCATTTCTGAGACCCCGGGCAAGTTGTGGTTCTTCTCCAAGCCTCTGTCTGCCATCTATAAAATAGAGCCCAGGCATGGCTGACATGAGTCATTTGAGTTAAGGGACAGTGAATATGCTTGTGCGAGTGCTAGACAACCACCCCCACTGTCTGAAATCTCTCCCTTCTTGCTCTAGTTCTTAAAGAACAATCCAGAAACAAACAAATATGAAGGATGGCCAGAGCTGCTGGAGCTGGAGGGTTGTGTGCCCCGGAAGGTATATTAGGGTGATGGTGTCCCTTCCTGGGCCAGAGAGCCGAAGACACTCTCATCTGACTTGGGAGCAGAGCCCAGGCTTGCTGGGACTGGACTGACAGGAGCTGACTGTGGAGGAAGAAGAGGGAACAGCCACATAGAATGAGCTGACCGTCCCTGTCCCTGATTACACACTGTGACTTGCTTCCCCTCTGGGGAAACGACAGTTTCCCACTGCCCCCAGGATGCCCAGCCTGGGGATGTGCAGCCTCAGGACCCGTGGAACCAGCTGGCTATGGAGAGAACAAGAATGTCCCTCTAAGACTGCCACTGTTGTCTCCAGAAGGACTGGCTGCCTATACTTGAGCAAGATTAAATTCTATTTTTGCTGATTTTGACTGAACTTTCTAACCTCTAGAGTTGCCTTGCTTCTCCTTGGGATTGCACTGGTCTGGTCTCAGTTAGCA
>NW_008473570.1:0-1220 GCF_000622305.1 Nannospalax galili | reverse complement strand
CCTTCTTGTGAAGGAGAAATTGGGGCGGATCTTGCCCCTTCATGGACGGGATGCCAGGCACGGACAAGTAAAAGTCTAAAAAATAATAAAAATTTTAAATGGTCACCTCTAATGGGAAGCAATTTTAGTAACGAGACCTTGGCGGAATTTAATACCCACCGTTTCGATGTATGGTTACTGTGTGGAGAAAATGGGAGTTGTGTAGATACACTTCCCCTTGGGTTTATTAAAGGAGGAAGACAAATTGTAGCACAATTGACGTACGATTGGAAAGGGACGGCAAAACCTGGCAGTAGTTTACAATGGAGAGCAGAAACAAAAGGGGTAACCTATTTCAAAACTAAAGATATTCCTCCATCGCCAGTTTGTGTCTGGCCACCCTTTGTTTGGATGGTGAGTAAAGAATATAACCAATCACAGGAAACTCTAAATTGTGCTGAACATCATTGTGCTTATTCGCTTTGCTGGAATGCCACTGAATATCCATAATTGTGGCCATAATCGCCCGCATGCCCAGGTATATACCCGTTCCAGTAGAAACTCAAGGCTCTATTGCTTATTTAGAACAAAAAGAGATTTTGGCATATCTGCTGCCATAGCTGTTATTATTGCAGGAGCAGCCATTATTGCCTCTACAGTGGCTGCGGCCATGGCATTATCTACTTCTGTACAGACTGCTGGTGCTCTTAATAATTTATCCTTTTCAGTGTCAGCCGCCCTTGATTATCAGGCTTCAGCTAATTCACAACTACAAGGGGGATTGATGTTAGTAAATCAGAGGGTAGACTTGTTACAAGAACAAGTCGATATTTTATGGCAATTGGCCCAGCTAGGCTGTGAACAAAAACTGCCCGGACTCTGTATCACCTCCATACCATATGAAAAATTTACTGTTGCAGCTAATCTTTCTCAAGTTCTTTCACAGCAATTGAAGCTCAACTGGACTGCAGAGTTTGAAAAAACGCTTGCCAGACTACGCGTTGCCATAATTCAGATCAATTCCATACGGCTAGACCTGTCGCTTACAGAGGGACTGGGTTCTTGGTTCCAGTCCATCTTCTCGTACTTTAAGGAATGGGTGGGGGTGGGAATATTTGACTTTGCAGTGATAATAGGGATAATATTTGTGCTATGGTTGGTTTGCAAATTAAGAGCCAGAACTAATCGCCAAAAGGTTGTGGTAGTGCAAGCCTTGGCAGCCTTAGAGAATGGGTCCCCCC
>NW_008473569.1:0-1220 GCF_000622305.1 Nannospalax galili | reverse complement strand
CTAATTTAATTCTCACAGAATACCTAGAAAATGGGTTTTAAACATCCTGCGTAGGAGATTAGGGTGCTGAAGCACAGAATGGGTAAAAATCGTGTGGGTGTGGGTCACACAGATAGTGAGGGAGTGAGCACTTGATGAAACCCAGCTCTGAACTCAGGATTACTGAAGAGCCTTGATTGTTGTTGGAGCTTCACAGCTTATACTGGATCTCACCAAGAGTGCTCTGGGGAGTGCAAAGCAGCATCTAAGTCAAATTTCTCCCATTGCCTTAAACACACACACAACACAGCTGAGAAAGCTCTCTACAGCAAGGAAGAGCTCAAGTGGGTGCTATTTCACCCCAGTTCACCTGAGGGACAAGTAAGGAAAGCAGGGAGCATACCCATGCCGCAGAAGAGGGCATCCGAGTCCTCCCATCAGCGCTGCAAGACTGACACCATGTGGCCACATCAGCCTCCCAGGGACTTTCCAAGTCACGTCCCAGGGCCTCCAGGTCGAAGTCCACCAGACCTTTCAGGCTTTCTCAGGAAGACACTAGCAACAGACCAACAAAAAGCCAACCACACGGGGGACATGGAAGAATGCACTCTTCACTATAAACACAAATATTGCTGCAAGTAGCCACTCCAGGTAGTTTGTGACATGGGAGAATGCAAACTATACCTTTGTAAAGATTTCCTGATGTGCTTATTGCTTTATAAATCATTTGTTTGCTACAAATATACTATCATGCAATTTTAAAACATGTATAAATTCTATTTTAGAATCCATAATTTAAATTTGTGGGCAAGATGAAGCAAAGAGAAATAATGGTAAGAGCAAAAATACTGGTCCAGAAATGGAAAACATGTAAAGCACGCAGATCTAAAAAAGCAACAGAAGCATCTGGGTAGGACATAGATTTGTCTCTGCCACTTCCTTAAGGCAATCAGGGGCAAGAGGGCTCGCTGATTGCAGCCCATGAGACAAAGAACAACAAACAGACAACACGAGCCAGAGAGAGTTGAATTGTACTTCAGACTAATAGAAGCAAGAAAAAGAAATTCTGATGTCAAGAAGTAAAGGTCACAAGGGCCGTCAGTGCACAGATGAGCACTGACTACACAGCTTAGCTTCAAGCTCAGCACGCCAGAAAGCGTGAGCACGTAGCTCATCTCTACACAGGCACATTCCTAAATTAGGACAAGGTGCCTTTGCTTCATTACTGCATTTGATTTGGT
>NW_008473568.1:0-1219 GCF_000622305.1 Nannospalax galili | reverse complement strand
GGAGACAGGCAGGAGAGGTTCTTATAAAAAGTAGTGTGTTATCAGGAAATATACCTTTTGCTTAAAATAACCTTGATTCCAAAAGTAGACTCATAGTCATTGTCTTGGAGAATAAACATACTTTCATTATGAGCCAGAGTCAATGTGGGGAAAAAAAAACAAACCAATTTCAACCTATAAGGTTACACACAATTTAATTCAAACAACAGACCTTCTTCTATACAATCAAGGTGTTCTTTTCAAGAGATTTGTAATTTAAAGTGAGACTCACCTGGAATCCTAGCACTTGAGAAGTGGAGACAGAAGGATTACAAGTTAGAGGGCCACCTGGGCTACATAGCAAAACCCCTTCAAAGGAAGGAAAGAAGGGAGACAGAAAGAGGCAGAAGGAAGGAAGGAAGGAGTAACTTAACCAGAAAAGCAGGGTGCATTTACTAATAACTGTGGTAGGCACGTCCCAGCTAAGAGGGAAGTGAGGCCTACTCCTTTCTTCCTGGCCCCTCTCACATGTCTTGTCCTACCGTCATCCTACCATCAACCTGTTTTATGTCCTCAATCTGCCATCTAAACTCCTCCAATTCTCCTAATGAATGGCTGTGTTGCCTCAACTCTAACTTACCCAACACTTTGTTACTAACTCAAAGGCACACTGGATACCCCAGCTCTATATCTTTCCATGGATCTTGGTGATAGAAAGCTGGTGTCAGGTCAGTGTCTTCCACAGTTCACCTGTAAACCACCTCATCAACATTGTTGACAAAACTCTATCCCACTGTCATATGACACACCTACTGCCTCAGACATCCTACAGACCTTCTCATGTACACCCCAGTGGCTCTGGATGCTCCAGCAGTATCTGGACCACGCTGCCTTGAGGAATTATTCACTTCATCTATCTCATGGTAATTCCTTAAGAGTAGAAACTGTGCACTAATTGCTTCCATATCATTAGTGGGCAACAAGCTGGTACATAGTAGACCCTCAATAAGTCCATTTTACTCTGATTAGGGTTTTCATTAAAGATACCAAGTTTGGGGGCTGGAGAGATGGCTCGGTCGTTAAGAGCACTGGTCGTTCTTGCAGGTTTGGCTCCCAGTACCCACACAGTGGCTAATAACTATCCATAACTTAGTGGTGGAATAATCCAGTTCCAGGGGATCCAATGCCGTCTTCTGGCCTCTGTGGGCATTGCATGACACAGGTACACTTACATACATGC
>NW_008473567.1:0-1220 GCF_000622305.1 Nannospalax galili | reverse complement strand
AAGGGAGAGAGGAAGGAAAGGAGGGAGGGAGGAGGGAGGAAGGGAGAGAGGGAGGAAAGGAGGGAGGAGGGAGGAAGGGAGAGAGGAAGGAAAGGAGGGAGGGAGGAAGGAGGGGAAAGGAAATACTTGGGAAGTCTGGGAGGAATGCATCCCAAATTGATGCAGCAGAGTATCTGAAAGGGTGCAGGGAACCACTGAAGGAGGGTTTGGTGTGGTAGCAGCTATGCCCCCTACTGCTGTGACCAGCACCTGACAAGGAGAGCTGAAGGAAGGAAGGATTTATTTTGGCTCATGGTTTTAGGGGACACAGTCCATCATGAAGGGCAGGTGTGGTGGCAGGTAGTGCCATTGTGGCAGAAGAACATAGCTGGGACCTTTCCCCTTACATCTCCGTGGAACAGAAAGCATAAAGCAAATAGTGGGGCTAGGCTGTGAGACCTTAAGGCCTGCCCCCAGTGACCCATTTCCTCCAACAAGGCTCTGCCTCCTAAAGGTCCTGCAATCTTCCAAAACCACTCCACAAGCTGGGGCCCAGATGTTAAAACACATGAGTCTTTGGGGAAACAGTCCACATTCAAACCACAGTATGTGTTTGGTTTATAAACTTTTGCATTGTTTGAGTTTTGTTTTGGGTGCACACACCTAAGCATATTGCTCCTGGGGTCTTGCTCCAGGAGCGCACCTCATAACAGCCCTGCGACAGATGGACACTCAAATGATCCCTTCCACACCATTGCCTGCATAAGCCCCTGTCCCAGCAGCTCTGTCTTGGGCACTGAGGACATAGGAGACATCTTCCCCACCCCCAGGAGTTCACTGTCTCTTGCAGGGAGAGGCAGATGAAGAGCTAAGGACCCGTGGTTCACCAGAAGAAGCAAGAGGTGTTCTCAGAGTGGTACAGGGGGGCGGGAGCAGATGAGGTTGCTTCCCTCGGACAAGCAGGGTAGGCTCCCTGGAGGAATTGGTCCATGTTGGGCTAAGATAATTGACATGTATTAGATGGACCAAAGGGAACAGAGGGAAAGATTGGGGGGCTTGTGGAACCATGGGAGAACGCAGGGGAACGGGGCTGAAGAAAGGATAGGAAGAGAATGGAGATAGGTTCATTCTCAGCTCAAGCCAAGCTCTCAACTCTTCCTGGTAGATCCGAGGTGACAAGAGCTAGCCAGCAGCCAGTAGAGGGCACTGTGACCTCTTCTAAGCAGGCCTGGAGGCTGCAG
>NW_008473566.1:0-1220 GCF_000622305.1 Nannospalax galili | reverse complement strand
GAGGTCTGGGGAGCCATCTCCTCCCCATGCTGCACTTGCCACACCTTTGTCTCTCTGTTTTCTTTTCTTTCTTTCTTGAGTTTTTTCCCTTTGGTTGGGTTTTGTTGTTTCGGAGTGAGACAGGGTTTCACATCTCAGGCTGGCCGTCTCAGGCTGGCCTTAAACTCATTGCATAGCTGAGGAGTAACGTGAACTTCTGATCTGCCTACCTCTGCCTCTTGAGTGCTGAGTGCTAGGATTACAGAAATGTGCCACTACAGCCAGTGTTATGCAGTGCTGGAGCTAGAGCTCAGGGCTTCCTACATACTGTGTAAGCACATTATCAGTGGAGCTACATCTCCAGCCATTGTCCCTTTACTCGTGAATCTTTGCTCCCTTCTCTCCTTTGGCATCTTATCTCAAATCTGTTCAGTGTTTCCCCTATTAAAACAACCACACTTGCTTGCTTTTTATACCTTGGACTGTGACTCTAAATTTCCAGCCTACAACAGTGCTCACAGTCAAGTTTCTAAAAATGGAAATGCATACATTGACTCAGTTTTGATTCAAAAGTCCCTGAAGTTTGACTTTCACAGCAGTCTTCTCTGAAAGTACCCCTGATAAGGTTGCCAAGCGCTTCTAATTGCCATAGCCAAAAGGTATGTCCCGGTCTCATTTCATTCTATTTAGGCTTTTGTTTGGACTTCCCCGGGATCTCCAGAGTACCTTTCTTTCCTAGTTACTTGACTTCATCTCTAGATTCCTTTTCTTTCATTCTAAGCTCACTTTTGCTCATGTGATGACGTTATTCCTTTTTTTGTTTTTTGTCTTGTTGTGGTTTATTTATTTATTTAATTTTTTGTGTATGGGTGTTTTGCTTGCATGCATGTAAGTGCCCGCATAGGCCAGAAGAGAGAGTTGGATTCTCTGGAACTGGAATTATGGATGGTTGTTAGCCACCATCTGGTTGAACCCAGGTCCTCTGGAAGGACAGCAAGTATTCCTAACCACTGAGCAATCTCGCCAGCCCTTGTTTTTGTTTTTGAGACAGGATCTTCCTATAGCCCCAGCTGGCCTGGAACTCAATATGTAGACCAGGTTTTGGCCTCTATCTCACAGAGATCAGCCTGCCTCTGCTGGGATTAAAATCATGTGCTACCATCCTTGGCAATATTATTCTTATATGACCTCCACTATAGCCATAAATTCAAAATCTTTGACCTGTTAGGGCTATTAGAGAT
>NW_008473565.1:0-1220 GCF_000622305.1 Nannospalax galili | reverse complement strand
TGTTGCTCATGTTTGTTGCCCTCTTACTGTGTCCCAGGCCTTGATTCAGGTGCCCACCAAACTTACTCTCTTAACTTCACACCTGAAGAAACACGCAAAGCTCGTCCAAGACTTCTACCTGGGTCACTAGCCTCTAAGAATAACGTGTTCGCTGTCCTGATTTAATAACGATGAATAATTTTATCTAGCATTATTAGCATGAAGAATGGCAATTATCATCATAACTTTATGGTTTGCCAAGAACACATACACCAGTTCAAGTTATCATGTGCAGGGAAATTATCTCTATTTAGAACCTTAATCTTCTAGAATCAACAACTACCAGTTCACAGTGACTGAAAAGGGGAACGTTTTCTGTGGAGCATATTTTTACCATAGCACACCTAACAATAATTAGTATCCCTGCTTTAAAACAATCTCAAGTGATACCTTAAAATTTTGATCTATCCGTAAGTCCAATGAGATAAAGACCTAACCCCATTTCAGAGCTAAGGAAACTGAGACATATAAAGGTAGGTAACTTGCACTAACTACAGGGTGGGAAGGGCTAGAACTAGGACTCATACCCTCCTTTCCCTTATTTTCCTGATAGCAAAACACACGCTTGATTCATTAAGTTCCATGGCCATATCCCCACCTGAAAAATCTTCAGAGGGGCCGGTCTACCCAAGAGAGCCAGCAACATAGGAATTCTTTCTCCCATTTTTCCAAGCACCCCAGCCTCAGGCCCAGGGCTCCTGGGGAAAGAGCATGGAGAGGTGCAGACCTTTCTCAGTAGTAGGCCAGGCACTTAGAGACCCAGCCATTAGGGAGCCAACACAGTTTCAAATACCCTCATTACTTGATCATGAGATCACAGAGACAGAATTGGAAGGCAGTGATCAGCTCTTGACTTGCCAAAGGGAAGACAGAATTGTTTCTGTCTTAGTTTTCAAGAAAGAATTCTATAGTGTCTGTGATCAAGTCCAAAAGTCAGGAAAAGAGGAAGGCAGAGAAGCACTACTTCCTATATAGTCTTGTTTTCTATATGCCAAACGTCCTGCTACCAAAGTCCTCTATGACAAGGACTGGTTCAGTGCTCATCACAACAGCTCTGTGTGGGCTAAGCATAATATTTGTGGTTTGTAGGAGAGGGAGCTAAGGACAGCGGTGGTGATAGCCCTGAGAGCTGGGTCAGAACAGGTTAAGCAGTGGGACTCACTCCTCAGAAGCCATAAAAA
>NW_008473564.1:0-1220 GCF_000622305.1 Nannospalax galili | reverse complement strand
GAGTACCCTTCCAGAACATTCTGATAGGGACAGGGTCTTCCTGTCACCTCACTGACAGCTTGCCCAGTTCTCAGCAGCAAGTGGCAGCTGTCTACAAACACATGCTTTTCATATGACAGAGGTTGACCAAGATTCTTAAACCTACTTGTTACAACCAAGAAACAAAACCAGCTACCTTCCCCCAGCAAGAGTACCCTGATACAAAATGGAAAGACAGCAGATCTTCAAAGTACCCATATTAAAGAGGGCTGCAGAAATGGCTCGGCAGGTAAAAGGCCAGCCACGCCAGCATGGCAGCCCAACTTCAATCTCCAGAACCCACATGAAAGCCAGATGCCGCAGCATACATCTGTAATCCCCAGCACTCATATGGCAAGACAGGAGACTCACTTGAAAACTTGTGGGCCACCTAGCCCGGAGTACACAGCACACCAATGGAAACAAGACAGATCCTGTCTCAACAAGATGGAAGGTGAGAACCGACTGCTAAAGTCGCTCTGATATCCACACATGAAAAATGACATGAACCCCCCCAACACATACCACTAAATAAAATTTTATAAAAGAAAGAGTACCTAACACAAGATCTATTAATCCACAACGCAAACACCAATGCTCACCCCTCTGAGGTTATTTCTAGGGTCCCCCTCTTCCCACGGATTCCTATACAACATATCCATAGATATCTGCTTTTGAGGACTTGGGGCTTGCGTAAGCATTTTATGAACTTTTTAGAACCACACAAAAACTATTTGACTTATTTTCTAGGACAGGAAGGAAGGAAAAGAATGCTAATAACCATCAGATGAACACAGCTTAAATCTGGCGTGTGGTTCAGCTCAGCTGTGTGGAGACAATGGCACAGGGGATGCCAGGATTAACAGCAATAACACAAAATCAGTACTTTAAGTTTATGGGCCACCCTTAACACTGCTCCAAATTACTCGTGGGAGCTGTTAGAGTACACTAAATAACTTGAGTTCCTTTCCAAACCCTTGTTTTACTAGTGGGTAGTTGTTGATGAGCAAAGGGCCAACACTGGCCATGGAATGAAGGATTTATGTGGGCTAACTAAGGAACAGTGCACCATAAAGTCTTACTGTTAATTAGGGGGTTTGCTCTCCTGAAAAGTAAGGAACCAGGGAACTTTCAAATGTGATATACTGAAATACACTTTAATTAATTTTTATTGTTAAGTGATAGGGTCCAAAGATTCTGCC
>NW_008473563.1:0-1220 GCF_000622305.1 Nannospalax galili | reverse complement strand
TTGGTTCACCCCACAATGCACAAGGGGTGAGCAACTTCTTTTCCTGGGACCTCACAAATTCCTTAAGTTAGTAAGAACATTGCAAGAGGAATTTGTGTTTCCATTTTAAGATAACTTCATGAAAAATCAGATGTCATACCTCACAAAGTTAATAATCTAACAATATAGAACACAAAAAACAATTTTTCATTTGAAGCCACAGTTTGCAAACTCTGGCCCTCACTTAATTCAACAAATATTTTCTGCTGATGGGTTCAACAAATAATCACTATTATAGTTTAGATACTAAGCTCAGATGACGTAGTAAGTGAAATATAATTCCTGTCACCAAAATTGGTACAATATGATTGTCAAAAAAATGTAAAATAAAGTAGATATAATGAATGCCTTGAGCATTATGAAAATACACAACAGACAGTGATGGTGATATGGAGTGCCCAGGAAAGGAAAGGAAATTCTGCCAGAGTGAAAGGCAAGAATTAGTGATCAGGACACTGGCTGCCAGGAACTGGGGGTGGGAAGGGGCAGGTGTTTCCAGGGTGCAAGCTTCCTGTAGTTGGATGAACTGGAGATGTTACTGCTCAGGTTGGGAAGTGGCGGGTGTGCTAACTAATGTGATTGTGGAATTCTTTACACAATGTATGTACATGAAACCATTGCATTGTGCACCCTGTATATAATATAGTCAGTCTTCCTTTGATAAGTAAGTGATTTAAGCGCACAAAGGAGAAAGACACAAGCACTGGAACACTGGCAGACCTGAAAGATCTCTGGAAAATTAAAACATCATAGCAAAATCAAAATTCAGCACGTGAAAAAAGTTAGCCCATTAATTCCAAAGATAGCAAAGAAAAAAATGGACAAGAAAGAAAATACTGCCATAGAACCCCATTTGTCATCAGAGGATATCAGACTTAGAAGCCGTAGACAAATAACCAACTGGTTGTGGCAAAAATGATTAGCAGAGTAAGGGTGAATCAGAGTGTACATTTAAGAGAGGTGAATTTCAGATTTCCAGAACAGAAGATCAGAAAGGATGAGCAGCAAGGGTTGGCTGAGAAACAATCGAATAGGGATACTATTAGAAGTATAACACTAGCTAAGAAATAACTGGCTAAAACAGCACAACAACAACAAAGATAGAGGCCAGTGCCAGATTCTGGCTCCTCCGTCTGATGCCTGTGTGCCCCACACTCTTAAATTGATTCCCATAAGAGCCT